>NW_023270453.1:11712488-11907488 GCF_011800145.1 Mirounga leonina
TGCATGTGTTGGGGGTTAGTGAGCTGAGTCACTAGGGGAAACATTTCATGAAGAAATGGCTGAACACCATACAAGAAATTTAGGATATACAATAATAATAATAGCAACAACATTACTGAGTGCTTAAGAGCCAAATGCTCTGTTAAGCAATTTAACCATCGCAAATACTTTATAAAGTAAGACTGACTGTTACCCTCATTTTATAGCTGAGAACAATGGCTTAAACAGGTTATGTAATGCTTAAGGTCACACGAGTAGCAAGTGACAAGTGAAGTTTGATTCAAGTTCAAACCACTTCACTCCACAGCAATAACTTTTTTTGTAATTATATTCCACTGTCTTCATATGGGCAAAGCTGCTTCTCCATAGGCCTCCTATGAAGGAAAGCCTTAACCATCATTGCTCTACTGGAGAAACCTCATGAAGTTGGGGTGCTGAAATAAAGGGATTGATCTATAGTTTCAGGTATGATTTACTTCTGAAGCTCATTTAGTCCCCTGAGACATGTTTCTCTATTCTCAGTTCAAGGATCAGGGAGTGGTCATTCCCCTGCTCCCCAACCAACTCCATTTGCTGATAATGCCACTGCATATATTCACAGTTCAGGTGTTCTTACTTCTAGCAATCTACTTCTGTGCCATTCACACTTACAGGCAGAGTATTCTATTCTGATAGCACGCCACACCATTAACATACTTAACACTTCAGAATAAGGAGAGGCAAACCTTGATCTAAATCTTTAAGATGTGCTAATAATTTTTCAGGCAAATCTCATTATTTCTTGATGCTCTCAGAATAGTACAACTCTGAAGTAATTATGATATATACTAGCTGCTGGTCCAGAGCTCCACGGTTTCAAACAAAGACTGAAATCTCTTCAGAGAAGCCAGCATCTTGAAGGAGGTCAAAGGCATGGTGGCAGGAAAGTTCTCAGCAACTGGCACTCATCCTGGTTTTATCTTTTCATTTTGAATCACTTAGTTTCACTCTGACCTTAAAAAAGTCTAACTGAAAGAAAAGTAAAACTTTTATAGCCAACAGGATAGGAAGGTGAGAAAGTTTGAGTGAACAGAGAGACAACTTAAAGTAGAAATTCAAGAATAGTGAAGTATGCCTTTCATGTGGAACAGAAATTAGAGAATTTAAGGTGGAGTGAACTTGTCAAGTCTTACGGGTTTGCACAGACACAGACCTAAGAATAGTCAGATGCCACAACAGTCCACATTGTATTATTGCTGCAACTCAGAATATATACCCACAGGCTGAAACTTGATTTTTTACTTTGGCAGGCAACTGCTACCGTCAGCTTCATAAAGAACAGCTGCAAAGCTGAGGGAGAAAGCTTGTGTGTTTTTTTGTATCCTATAGAGACAAGGTTTGTTTTTGACTTTTTAGCTGATCCCTACCAGCCTCCAATTCCAACAGAGTAAAACTATTTTCAAATGAAGAGCAAAAGGGATATGCTTCTAGCATTTTACGTTTAGATAAACACTGTAGTGTCAATGGATAATCAGTGATTGTATTTATTTCTGAAAACTGTAACTAAAATGTACCAGTTATTTAAGGTTTGATACTATGTCCTATTTCTCTTTTACATGTACCCTCTACCTTCAAAATATCATAGTAACTCACTAAATACTTATTACATGGAGTCAGTAGCATGGTTTTTATAAGCTAAATGGATTGATGCAGTTATGGTAATAAATATTCATAAACCTATAGGCAGGATAAAAATTGTTCTGATTTTTCCTATATCTATTATTCTGTATAATGGCTGTAAGATAAACTCAGTTAGCTGTATTTTTATTACCTTCACATGGTGTGTATTCCCCACTAGGAATGCCAGCTGAAATGGACGTCAGCTCTGACCATGAAATTGTCATTGGGTAGATGCCAATTATTTTCTGAAAACTGTGGAGCCATAAATTTTGTTGGGAAGTTGGCATAATTTATTTACTAATCAAACTATTCGTATCCCACACCAAATATCACTTTTCTCCTGAAACTCGTTCTCCCTGTGTGTTATAAATTTCAGTAGTATCTCCCAGTTTACAAGAGCGAAGTCTAGATTAACTGTAGACATCTCCTCTCCTTCCCTGTTCACATCTATTCCATTCTGAACTCTAAGGTTTCTGAATCCTTTTCTTTTGTTATGCCAATTTATGAAATATGAATGGCTTATATCCTGTACAAACTTAGAAACATTAGCTATTATCATCAGCTGACATTTTTGAGAGGTTAGTTTTTATGCCTCTAAAAACAAGACTTTACATTTATTCCTATGATGTTTTATCTTCTTAGGTTTTGTTTTTGTTTTTTTTTTCAAACCCCAACTCAGTCATTCATTATCTTTTTGACATTAGGTGAATTATTAAAATTCTTTTTTTTTATCATTTTATATTTTGTGCATCATGGTTAAGTGTACTCTTTAATTCCCATCACCTTTTAAAACCCATCCCCCCATCCATCTCCCCTCTGGTAATTGTCAGTTTGTTCTCTATAGAGTCTGTTTCTTGATTTCTCTCTCTCTCTCTCTCTCATTTTTCCCTTTGCTTGTTTGTTTTGTGTCTTAAATTCCACTGTTGAGTGAGATCATATGGTACTGGTCTTTCTCTGACTTATTTCACTTAGGATTATACTCTCTAGCTCCAACCATGTTGTTGCAAATGGCAAGATTTCATTCTTTTTTATGGCTGAGTGATAGTCCACTGTATGTATGTATGTGTGTACATACACATATCACATCTTTATCCATTCATCTATCCATGGACACTTGGGCTGATTCCATAGTTTGGCTATCATAACTAATGCTGCAATAAACATAGAGGTGCATGTATCCCTTTGAATTACTGTTTTTGTATTTTTTTGGTAAATATCCAGAAGTGTGATTCCTGGATCATAGGGTAGTTCTAATCTTTATTTATTTATTTATCTATTTATTTATTTATATTTATTTATTTATTTATTTATTTATTTATTTATTTATTGGAAGCTGTGTGCAGTTTTCCACAATGGCTGCACCAATTTGCATTCCCACCAACAGTGCACGAAGCTTCCTTTTTCTCCACATCCTTGCCAACACTTGTTGTTCTTGTGTTTTTCATTTTAGCCATTCTGATAGGTGTGAGGTGATTTCTCATTGTAGTTTTGCTTTGCATTTCCCTGATGATGAGTGATGTTAAGCATGTTTTCATATGTCCCTTGGCCATCTGGATGTCTTCTTTGGGGAAATGTCTGTTTATGTCTTCTGCCCATTTTTTTTAAGATTTTATTTATTTGAGAGAAAGAGAGCATGAGTAGGGGGGAGGGGCAAAGGGAGAGAGAGAAGCAGGCTCCCCATTGAGAAGGGAGCCTGACTCAGGGCAGGATTCCAGGACCCTGGGATCATGACCCAAGCTGAAGGCAGATGCTTATGTTCTGCCCATTTTTAATTGGATTATTTATTTTCTGGAGTATTGAGTTGTATAAGTTCTTTATGTATTTTGGATACTGATCCTTTATTGGATGTGTCATTTGCAAATATCTTCTCCCATTCGGTACGTTGCCTTTTAGGTCTGTTGATTATTTGCTGTGTAGAAGCTTTTTATTTTGATGAGTCCCATAGTTTCCATCCCAAAGCAACAGAATACACATTCTTCTCTAGTGCCCATGGAACATTCTCCAGAATAGATCACATCCTAGGTCACAAATCAGTTCTCAACTGGTACCAAAAGATTGGGATCATTCCCTGCCTATTTTCAGACCACAGTGCTTTGAAACTAGAACTCAATCACAAGAGGAAAGTTGGAAAGAACTCAAATACATGGAGGCTAAAGAGCATCCTACTAAAGAATGAATGGGTCAACCAGGAAATTAAAGAATTAAAAAAATTCATGAAAACAAATGAAAATGAAAACACAACTGTTCAAAATCTTTGGGATGCAGCAAAGGCAGTCCTAAGAGGAAAGTATATAGCAATACAAGCCTTTCTCAAGAAGCAAGAAATGGCTCAAATACACAACCTAACTGTACACCTAAAGGAGCTGGAGAAAGAAAAGCAAATAAAGCCTAAACTCAGCGGGAGAAGAGAAATAATAAAGATCAGAGCAGAAATCAATGAAATAGAAACCAAAAGAACAGTAGAACAGATCAATGAGACTAAGAGCTTGTTCTTTGAAAGAATTAATAAGATTGATAAACCCCTAGCCAGACTTATCAAAAAGAAAAGAGAAATGACCCAAATATTTTTGCTTTTTTTTTCCCTTTGCTTCAGGATACATATCTAGAAAAATGTTGCTACATAAGCTTTTTTAATATTTACCTTGTCACTCCCCCAACCATTTTTAGTTCTGATTGAACCACTGCAATAAATTTCCAATTGGCTTTCCTGAGTCTAGATTCTGCCCTCTCCAATACAACAGTTCTGCCAGATACATCTTCTATATATGCTCTTTGTCCAAAAACAATTTAATGACTTCAATTCCTCGTAAAGTCCATTCTTCAGATATTTTTAAGAAAGGCTTCCTAGACATTAGCTTTACCTCTACCCAGTAGAAAGTCCAGTGATATGATCAAGATCCATCAGCTCACAGAGTTCCATTTCTTTTATTTAAAAATCAAGAGGGTGAACCTGTTTCTTTTGGGCTTATTGTTCATAGGGTAAAATATATAGTGCTTATTAAACACCTCAAATTTCCTGCTATTCCCAGAATATGATCTACACCAGAAGGTTCCTAAACATTTTTAGGATATGGACCTTTTATGATATTTTGATAAAAGCTGGGGAGCCTACCCACAGAAGAATAACATATAAACTTCCATAGCATGAGTGCCTCTGATGGTCTATGGAATTACCCTGTACTTTCCTCCTGTAACATATTTTTTTTCACACTGTTCCATGGATCTACACTTTCCAACATATCCCAGGAAACTTTTTTTTTTTTAAAGATTTTATTTATTTAACAGAGAGAGACATAGTGAGAGCAGGAACACAAGCAGGGGGAGTGGGAGAGGGAGAAGCAGGCTTCCCGCAGAGCGGGAAGCCCGATGTGGGACTCGATCCCAGGACCCTGGGATCATGACCTGAGCCGAAGGCAGACGCTTAATGACTGAGCCATCCAGGTGCCCTCCCAGGAAACTTTTTGAGATCTAATTCAAATGTGATATTTTCCATTATCTTCTTTAATTTCATTAATTGGACATGAAGGACCTAGTCTCTAAACCTGCATAGAATTTTGTGTGCACTTTCCTCATACATTCTTCCTAATATTTTAATTCTTTGTGTTCTACTCTAATTCTCTTCACTATTGCAAGACCCTTGCCAGCAGGACTGGTGTCTTACTCCTTTTGCTTCCTTTTATACAATTCATCCCACTCCCTCCACTCTAATATAGACCTTAAACATCAGAGATATTCAGTGAACATTTATCAAGTCAATGACTAAATGAAGAGTTAGGATACCAGTTTTAAAAGCTCTAATCTAACTTTTCATTTACTTGTGTATTTGTTTTGTTTTTTTTTTAATAAAAGTAACTTACGAAATATCCTAACAATAAATAACTGAAAATAAAAGGTAAAATTGGGCCATTGGGCAGCCATAGAATTTCATGGAATATTTCTGAGAGAGAATAGATTTTGTCCAGACTCTGTGGTAAAGCAATGTTACTCCCTATGATACTAAGGTCAACTTTCACAACCATGAGTTCTGTGTTATATTTGCAATTCAAAATGTTCAACTTTGAAGAACCTGTTTTTTTTTTTTTTTTTTACCTTGGAGAAAACAAAACTCATGCCCTTAGTTCCTTAAAGTGATATTTTCCAGACGAGAAAGCGTTCATAGAGCACTTTGCAAAAAGCACCATTTTCTTACCAAGGTAGTGGTTTGTGTCCTATTGAGTAAGTAAATAAACTTTTCTTACTGTACATCTGTTTCTCCAAGGGAAATAATCCTAACACATTCCTTCCTATTAGATTACACTTTTATTTCCATGATAGTCACCTGAGAGTTCTCTGATTAAATGACTATAATGTCCCTGATTTCCTGATTTATAGACCACCACTCCCCTTGGGAAATGGATACACCCCACCTTACAGAGATTATTTTAAACTCTTTAAATTAGCTCGTCAATATGTCCATGAACTTCAGAATCCAACATTCCACAGTAAGAAAATGAATTTCTGTTGTTTATGAGCCACCAATCTTAGGCCACTCCTACTTGGCCTTTAACAAGATGAAAATTGTGTTCATTACATGACTCATGCATGCAATCTCAAATATATTCACTTACTGCATATATTCATTAGCCATACTAAAAGAAATTTTTAAAAACATATATTTGTACTAAATTGATGTAGAGGTATAACCTAGACACTCCCCTTTAACTGGGGGTAGGGTGGGAATGCAGGTGAGCCATATTTGGAATAAAAAATAATTTAATCTAAGCTCATACTTCTAATCCTGATGTCAAGAAAGAAGACATCGACAGTGATATGGTGGTTCTTTCAATATAAGACAGGCCCAGAAAAGAATGAATGCTCATTAAAACAAAACTGTTGTAGTTTTTGTTTCAAAGGAGCTGTGGTCATGTTAACAGGAGGGATAGACTTGTCTCAAGTGGACCACACTGTGCTTTTTCTGGAGAAATATATCACTGGCCTTGCTGAGGGGTACTGGATCCCTAGATCAATTAATGAGTTAATCAGCACCAGCCCTGCTGCAGTGGAACCTGAACTGGATTTGGAAGGCAAAAAGGAGGACTCTGAACTCCATAAAACAGAGGCCTGCACAGGTTGGAGGGAGAAACAGTCTTGGTGCAGAGGAGGAGCACTTACGAACACCCTTTTTTGGGTCGACCTTTCTTTGAAAGCCTAACTCTGTATGACACTCTTCTGATACTCAGTACGGGGGAATAAAGGAGCTAAATACAGCTTCTTTAGCTAGAAAGCATAATAATTATTGTTATGGTCTTATTGCATTTCCCCAATATTCATGTGTTGAAACCTTACCTCCAAAGGTGATGGTATTAGCAGGTGGGGCCTTTGGGAGGTAATTAAATCATGAGGGTAGAGCCCTCATGAAAGGGAATAGTGCCCTTCTAAAAAAGACACCACAGAGCTCTCTCACTCACTTTCTACCATGTAAGGATATAGGGAAAGGCAATTATCTGCAATCCAGAAGGTCCTCAGCAGATCTGACCATGCTAGCACCTTGATTTCAGACTTCCAGGCTCTAGAACAGTGAGAAATAAATTTCTGTTGTTTATAAGCCACCCAATCTATAATACTTTGCTTCAGCAGCCCAAACTAAGATGACTACATATGTATATAAAATAATACATACATGCATTAATATCATATAAATTATATTCTTTAGAGATATACTTGAGTGTTGACTAGAAAACTCTATGTCCTTCTACTGAATCTGTTTTATGTTTTGCCTGAGAAACACTAGAACAGTGGAATCCTTTTGGGTGCAGGATGGTAATCATTTCCTAGCTCCATCATCTTGCTCAGCCCAGACAGAAATGAAAATGAACTGCTTCCATGCCCATTGAATAAATAATTACTAAGCAGGGTCACTGCAGGTGATGGCAGCAGTAGGAAGACTCAGTCCCCCCAGGTGAGGACTGAAAGAACCAAATTACCTGGCAGAAAAGGGAAGGGCTTCTCCTGCCTGAATCACACTGGTAGCTCTTTGGAATGACAAATGTGGTTTCTCAGGAGGAAATATCCCTAAAAAACTGTCCACATAGAGCCTGTGACTGTTACTCATTTAACTTTCATACAACTCCCCACTTCATACAAAAGATACTGGCATTCCTATACCACCTTTCTTTTGCAGAATTTATTAGGGCTCACAAAAGAATGAACATTTCAGGCTTTCTAACAGAAGTTCTTTCTGAGAGGAAAGTTTGAGCTTCAGTCAAGGTGGCATGGGCTTTTTTTTTTTTTTTTTTACCAGGATGAGTCCTGATGCTGGGTTCTCCAGGGAGACAGAGTGGGGGCTTGGTCAAGTCTCCTCTCCTGAAAGGATGAAACCCCTAAGGGTGAGAGTCTGGAGTTGGCTTAATCAAAAGTGCTTGTGTTGTGGCATTTGCTTATGGTCAGAGGCAACTTTCCCTCTTTGCAGAATGATCACATCCTCCTACCTTCTCTCCTGGTCACAGTGGAGCACAACCTTGAATTGGGGGAGGAAACCAGTCGGGGACATTTATCAGGCAGCCACATGCTTGTTTACTCAATAGGATTGAGGAGGTTTAGCCATTTTGGCCCTAGTCAACTATTGAGTAATTATGACCGAGAAAGACAGAGCTTTCTCCCTGCTAATATTCCAGGAACTAGTACGCTCCTTTGGGGCAAGTATAAAGACTAGACCTGTGAGGGGTAGGAAGGGCAGTGGATCTGTGCAAGTTGTTCAAAATCCCCGGTTTTCTGGGATACCTGGGAGTAGCCTCCTGGCCTGGTTGACATCTGTGACATTTTTGTTTAGCTGAAAGGTTGCCTTGGTTTAAAGAGAGGTAGTGCCTGAATGAAACATGGTTATAGGTTGACAGTATCGAACTTTGCATGAGGCCATCCAGTATATATTTTTCTGGTTAAAAAATACATATATAAAATAAATCAGAGATGTACATATTCCTCTTTTCTTTTGCCATTTAAAATTTTTTATTTTACAACAGGATTCACTAAAATTGGAACTCAGTATCACTGAAAACTTGAAGGCTGGAAAAAGAGACAAAATGTTCTCCAAAACTACCAAAAGGTATGTCTCAATGCTCTATGGACAAAAGTGGCCACCCATCTTACAGGCTGACAAAAGTTACTTGGTAGACCCTCATGGTCAAACAATGCAAGATGAATACTTATTTTCCTACTTATTTTCCTTAGATTAACTCTGGATACTGGCAAAGTAATCTAAGGGAAGGTACTTCAAACAGAGATATTATTTTTGTTTATTCATGTAACAGAAGAAAAATTAATGTGAGTAGCATTTCTAGTTTTCCACCATTGTGGGGATGAAGTGACTCCTTCCCTCCCCAAAGAAGCCTACCCAGAGACCTCAACTGTTTGACTTCCCAAGTGATTTAAGGAACACATTGTATATCAGAAGAGGGGTCTGCTGATACTATCACAGTACTCTGAACCAGTCACTTCCACATTTACTGTATCTCTAAGACTGAAATGAACATAAGACTCCATGAAATACAACACTCATATTATCGAATGCTCTGCCTCACCCAACTCTCCCTCGCCCAGAACTCCTCTCTCTTTTGGGTGACTCTAAACCCTCATTTGGCACTTCACATTTGAATCTTATATTTTTTTAAGATTTACTTATTTATTTTAGAGAGAGAGAGAGCACGAGTGGGAGGAGCAGAGGGAGAGAGAGAGAATCTCAAGCAGATTCTACACTGATCTCACAGAGCCTGATGCAGGGCTCGATCTAACAACGGTGAGATCACGACCTGAGCTGAAACCAAGAGTTGGACATTTCACCGCTTAACTGACTGTGCCACCCAGGCACCCCTGCATCTGAATCTTTTTTACTTGCATGCTCTCCCTTAGCAACAGATTATAATTCAGCTCAATCCAATCCCATTCTGTTTAAAATATTTATTCTGTATCTATTACATGTCAGGGACTGTGCGAGGTGCTGGTGATAAATATCTAAGACATGGTCCCTGGCTTCTAATAAACAGTTTAATACATAGATGAGGAGGCTGGCACATGACTCAGGTTTAGTGGGATAAATACAACCATAGAAGTATGGCCAAAGTAACAGGTAGCAGGGTGGGAAGTTACAGGGCTGAAGGCAGAGGTGTCAGGAAATGGTTGTTAGAGATGTGACATTTGCTATAGGCTCTGGGATATTTTGATGTCCCTCAGGCAAGGGTAGGGAAAGGAGAATTCTATTTCAGGCAGAAAGGAAGTATGTGCAAAGGACTGGAACATGTAATATCCGACCCATTTGGGGAAATGAAAGTAGTGCAGCACCAATAGAGCATAAAATTTAAAATAGTGGAGATCAGCAGGAGATGATACTTGGACTCATATGATTAAGGGTTTTGTATATTATGCTAAAAAGCTTGGATTTTTACCCTAAGGTCAAAGAAAGCCATGCAATGATTTGTAAGATTAGCAAAAGAAATTACTATTATTTTTTGGTAAAGTGTGGAGAAAGTTTTGGAGGAGGTATATGGTGTGGAATGAATCTTTGTGTCCCTTTCAAAATTTGTATGTTAAAACCTAATCCCCAGTGGAGCATCTGGCTGGCTCAGTTGGTAGAACATGTGACTCTTGATCTCAGGGTCATGAGTTTGAGCCCCACACGGGGTAGAGATTACTTAAAACAAAAACCTAATCCCCAATGTGATGCTATTAGGAGGTGGGGCTTTGGGAAGTTTATTAAATCATGAGGCGGGAGGCCTCATGAATGGGACTAATGACTTTATAAAAGAGACTCCAGAGAGTTCTCTCTCTCCTTCTGCCATGTGAGGACACAAAAAGATGTTAGGAAGTGGGTACTAATCAAACACAGAATCTGCTGGGACCTTAATCTCGGACTTCCCAGCCTCCAGAATTGTGAGAAATGAATGTTTGTTATTTAAGATACTCAGTCTAGGGGCGCCTGGGTGGCTCAGTCAGTTAAGCATCTGCCTTCGGCTTAGGTCATGATCCCAGGGTCCTGGGATCGAGCCCCTCATTGGGCTCCCTGCTCAGCGGGAACCCTGCTTCTCCCTCTCCCACCCCTCCTGCTTGTGTTCCCTCTTTCGCTGTGTCTCTCTCTGTCAAATAAATAGATAAAGTCTTAAAAAAAAAAAAAGACAGTCTATGTTATTTTTGTTATAGCAAGCTGAATGGGTTAAGACAATGTATATTGACAGTAAATACAGTAAGAAATGAGTTAGGAGGAAGCAATTGGGCACAAAGAACTATTTAGTTGACATAACCTAAAGAACTTGGTAAATGAGAGGGGTGGGAATGGGGAGGCGTCTGGAATCATCCCCAAGTTTCTGCTTTAGGTATCTTGGTGAATGCTGGTGCCATTAACAAGAAAAGGAATGAAATAGGAGTTAGAGAAGCTTTACGGAGAGAAAAATGAGAAGTTTGTTTTGGGTCTTTTAAAGTTTTGCCTATTTCTACTGGTGGGGCAACCTGAGATGACTAACTGCCCAGCAGGCAATCACAAGGGTAGATGTGGAATGCCAGGAAGAAGCCTAGCTGTGTTGTCCCATTCTCAGTGTGTCCCCTGAGCCCACCACCTTGGCCTGGCACTGCAGCTATTCATTTCAGGTCTTTGATAATGGTAGTAATTATGGTGCTAACAAGGATGCATCTTTAATCAGATATGTACTTTATCTCAGGGTATGACATAGTTTAGGTAAGAACAATTTTTTTTTTTTTTTCCTGAGGATGGGCTTAAAACATTTTGGATGGCTCCATTAAATTATTCACCCTCTCTGTTATGTAATTTCCTTTGATGTGTTCTTTGTGTGCAGTGGAAGACTCTAACTAGACTCTCCTGAGAGAACACAGGGCCCGAGGTGGTCTGATGCTGCCCACAGGGTACCATACCTCCAGCTGTTGCCACGAGAAAAACAGCTGTCTCCAGAGCATTACGATGGTGTAGTCACTCACGACTGAGGGAAAAGAAAATCTTGCTTTAAACACTGTCATCCACTAACATTAATCATCCTTTGCCTCAGGCACTCTACCAGGTGTTTTGTTATTTATTTATTTATCTCTTTCCAGAAGACCAGTGACCTATCCAGTTCAACATATAAAACTTCCAATAATATTCTGAAAACAGAAGTATTAATTTATTGTGACAAACATAAGAAAACTGATTCAAATTTCTCTGAAAGCCTGATTATATTTCAGAGAGACTATTCTTATTGGTAAGCAATCGACTGACTTCCCCATATTAGTTCCATCAGGTGGCAACATGGTATAGAAAATTGTTTTTCAGTCCATTAGCTATCAAAATAAAAGAAGCCTGTCTCATTGAAGTAGCCAAGAAATGTCCTTTGTCACATGGCGTACTGGTTGGGTACTCAAAGAGCTAATGTGTCACTCAGCTTTATGGCTGGGGAGAAAATTATGGAAGCATAGCTATTAGGAGACTGGCCATGGTCAGTCTTAGCTCTGATTGGCATCAGCCTAAACTAGGCGGGTAATGAGGAACTGGGAAAGCAGAACTCAGTACTACTAGGCAAAGGCAGAGTGAAAGACGGAAGTCAAACAAGGAAAACCAGAAACACAAGAGAGACAGGAAGAACTATAGAAGGAGAAGGTGTAATCAAAATGAACTTCCTTTACCTGATCATACCTTGTCCTTGACTGCTTTTGTCAACTTTGTTCGTCTTATTTTCTTTTGTTGCTGAAATTTTTGTTTGTTTTTGTCCTCCCTATTGTCTACATTCTTTTTGGTTATTTTTCATTTTCTAGAAAATGGTGGTTAAAACGTATTTTATTGAGTAAGTAAATTTTAAGTTAAGTATTTACTGAACGAATCTCAAGTTTAAGTCTCTGTATGAGATTGGTTCAATGGAGATTCAAATAGGTAATGTGTACTGTCTCTCCCCTGGATGGGATTATAATCTAGTGCGGAAGGTAGAATATGAATGTAAATGACTACATTGCCAAGCAGAATGGAAAGGACTTGATGTCTGAAAACTACAGTGGAAGCCCAGAAGTGGAAGGAATAACTCCTAGATGAGAAACCAGAAAAGGACAGAGTGGCAACGCTTTTAGCTGACCAGTGAATTATGGTTAGTGTTGTAGTAGGCAGAGGTGTACAGGGAAATACATGAGCAAAGACCCAGCAGTGGCAAAGCAAATAGCAGAGTAAAAGAGAGTCTGACAAAATTATCAGGGTAGAATTTGATAATCTTAAAGTCTTTTGGTTTGTTTATAGATATATATATTTTTTTTTGCACATGAATTTAATTTTATCATTCTCATAATTTTGTCAGAAAATACAAAGATCCTCAATTAAAACCCTATACATTTAGTTACTATATGAATCCCAGCAAACATTACTTTCAAATATTTTTAAAACTCTGTAAATAAAATATGGGCTCAAGTGATATTTGATTGACTTTGAATAATTACGGTCATATGTTTATTCTTTTGACTTGTCAGTTGAAACTTTATTAGGCATGGTTCTTCAGTTATTTGTAGAGGAAAACAATTATAATGGCAATGTGGATTTTGCATTTAGAAGCCTACCAAGTTAAAATCACTTTATTTAAAAACAACTTTATGTTATCCAAATTGTAGATTATCATTTTTGTGAGTGAAACTGAGGGACAGAGCAAAGATAAGGCATATATATCCAAGTCTACCATTTCATAACTATATTGACCATTTGATTATCTCTTTTTAAGAAGTACCTGCTTACTATTTCACCTATGTTTATATTGGGTTGCCCACCACCTTCTTACTGTTTTGTAAGACTTCTTTATATATTCTGTATATTAGTCCTTTGTAAAACTTGTATTATAGATATAGTGAATTCTCATTATCTGCAATAATTATGTTCTATAAAGTCAAATGATTACTGAATTAGTGAATGCCGAATCTTACTCCTAGAGGACATAAAGGATTGCATTCCTAGAAGCCCCTAGCTACAACATTTTTCTCAACTGATCAATGCATCACCTTATTTTAAGTATTTTCTGTTTAAAGACACCTCATCTTGAAGATGTCAATGCTACTTAGAGCAATCTACACATTCAATGGAATCCCCATCAAAATACCATCAACTTTTTCAAAGAAATGGAACAAATAATCCTAAAATTTGTATGGTACCAGAAAAGACCCCAAATAGCCAGAGGAATGTTGAAAAAGAAAAGCAAAGCTGGCGGCACCACAATTCCAGACTTCAAGCTCTATTACAAAGCTGTCATCATCAAGACAGTATGGTACTGGCACAAAAACAGACACATAGAATCAATGGAACAGAGTAGAGAGCCCAGAAATGGACCCTCAACTCTATGGTCAACTAATTTTCGACAAAGCAGGAAAGAATGTCCAATGGAAAAAAGACAGTCTCTTCAACAAATGGTGTTGGGAAAATTGGATAGCCACATGCAGAGACTGAAACTGGACCATTTCCTTACACCACACACAAAAATAGACTCCAAATGGTTGAAAGACCTCAATGTGAGACAGGAGTCCATCAACATACTAAAGGAGAACACAGGCAGCAACCTCTTCGACCTCAGCTGCAGCAACTTCTTCCTAGAAACATCACCAAAGGCAAGGGAAGCAAGGGCAAAAATGAACTATTGGGACTTCATCAAGATAAAAAGCTTTTGCACAGCAAAAGAAACAGTCCCCAAAACCAAAAGACAACCGACAGAATGGGAGAAGATATTTGCAAATGACATATCAGATAAAGGGCTAGTATCCAAAATCTATAAAAACTTCTTAAACTCAACACCCAAAGAACAAATGATCCAACCAAGAAATGGGCAGAAGACACGAACAGACATTTTTCCAAAGAAGACATCCAAATGGCCAACAGGCACATGAAAAAGTGCTCAACATCACTCGGCATCAGGGAAATCCAAATCAAAACCTCAATGAGATACCACCTCACACCAGTCAGAATGGCTAAAATTAACAAGTCAGGAAACGACAGATGTTGGCGGGGATGTGGAGAAAGGAGAACCCTCCTACACTGTTTGCGGGAATGCAAGCTGGTGCAGCCACTCTGGAAAAGAGTATGGAGGTTCTTCAAAAGGTTGAAAATAGAGCTACCATACAATACAGCAATTACACTACTGTGTATTTACCCCAAAGATACAAATGTAGGGATCCGAAGGGGTACATGCACCCCGATGTTTATAGCAGCAATGTCCACAATAGCCAAGCTGTGGAAAGAGCCAAGATGTCCATTGACAGATGAATGGATAAAGAAGAAGTGGTATATATATACAATGGAATATTATGCAGCCATCAAAAAGAATGAAATCTTGCCATTTGCAAAGACGTGGATGGAATTGGAGGGTATTATGCCGAGCGAAATAAGTCAATCAGAGAAAGACATGTATCATATGACCTCACTGATATGAGGAATTCTTAATCTCAGGAAACAAACTGGGGGTTGCTGGAGTGGGTGGGTGGTGGGAGGGATGGGGTGGCTGGGTGACAGACATTGGGGAGGGTATGTGCTATGGTGAGCACTGTGAATTGTGCAAGAGTGTTGAATCACAGATCTGTACCTCTGAAACAAATAATACAATATATGTTAAAAAAAAGAAAAAAAGGAAGAAGATAGCAGGAGGGGAAGAATGAAGGGGGGGAATCGGAGGGGGAGACGAACCATGAGAGACGATGGACTCTGAAAAACAAACTGAGGGTTCTAGAGGGGAAGGGGGTGGGAGGATGGGTTAGCCTGGTGGTGGGTATTGAGGAGGGCACGTTCTGCATGGAGCACTGGGTGTTATACGCAAACAGTGAATCATGGAACACTATATCAAAAACTAATGATGTAATGTATGATGATTAACATAACATAATAAAAAAAATAAATAAAATAAATAAAGACACCTCATCTGATACAATGTTGATTCATTAGCATGAACCTCATGGCCAACAGTACTATATCTCATGTCTACAAAGTTTGCTAATACACGTTCTATGTAAGGCACAGAACAGCCCTTTCCTCACCTATAAACACTGAACAGCACTTCAGCACTAGGCTTGGGGGCCATTTGAAACAACAAAACACACACAAAAAGCTCAAAAATGCACATAATGTGGTACTAAGTATACTGCAAAAAGGACACTTGTTTACGTATGAGAGCTCAAAGAAGAAGGCAGAATGTCTCTTTGTTTAACCTCAGCCGTTACCATGCATGTTGGGGAACTCAAATTTGTTACCACTCTGTTCCTGTCTGTTAATGACCGTAAAAGCACTGGGAATATTTAATTTGAGGTTACAAATAAATTTTAGTGCTAAGCAAATTCACAAATGTGAAATCCACGAATAACAAAGATTGACTCTACCTTATTCTTTAGTTTGCTACTCTTACTGTCATCTTTTAAACAGAAACTCTTAATTTCAATATAGTCCATTTTATCAATCTTTTCCTTCATGATTAATGCTTTATGTGTCATGTTTAAAAGATCTTTGCCTACCTCAGGATCATGAATAGGATCTCCCATAATTTCTTCTACAATTTTAATACTTTGCCATTCCACATTTAAATTTATAGTCCATCTGGAACTGAGTTTTTATATATGGTAGGAGCTAGGACTCATAATATTTTTTCCTTGTGGATATCCAACTGACCCATACACTTATTGTAAAGATTATCCTTTTCCCACTACACTGCAGTGTCGACTTTGCCATAAATCAGTTGACTATATTTGTTCATCTACTTGTGAACTTTCTGTTCTGTTCCATTTGTCCAGGTATTTGTCTTTGCCCTAGTAATACACTATATTTTAATTACTGTGGGTTTTTTTTTTTTAAGATTTTATTTATTTATTTGAGAGAGAGAGGGAGCATGTGTGGGATGGAGGGGCAGAGGGAGAGGGACAAGCAGACGCCTCACTGAGCAGGGAGCCTGAAGCAGGGCTCGAAGGCAGATGCTTAACCAACTGAGCCACCCAGGCACTCCTTAATTACTGTAGTTTAAAAATAAGTATTCACTGGTGATGGGTATTAAAGAGGGCACTTCCTGCATGGAGCACTGGGTGTTAGATGCAAACAATGAATCAGGGAACACTACATCAAAAACTAATGATGTAATGTATGGTGATTAACATAACATAATAAAAAAAAAGAAAGAGAGAAAAGAGAAAGAAATACTGTGGGGCTTATGGGGTTGCACTGAATCTATAGATTAATCTGTGAAGAATTTGAGATTTTGAGTCTGCCAATCCAGGTTCTCAAGATACTTCTTTAGACTTTCTTTAATTATACTCAGCAATGTCTAGCAATTTTAGTAAAGAATTCTTACACGTTTTGAGTTCATTTGATGTTTTCTGAACCTATTATAAATGGAATTTTTAGTTATTTTTTGTGTTTTACTAATACATAAAAATACAGGTATTATATCAATAGCCTTTTTTTTTTTTTAAGATTTTATTTATTTGACAGAGAGAGAGATAACGAGAGCAGGAACACAAGCAGGGGGAGTGGGAGAGGAAGAAGCAGGCCTCCCGCCAAGCAGGGAGCCCAATGCGGGGCTTGATCCCAGGACCCTGGGATCATGACCAAGCCGAAAGCAGACGCCTAACGACTGAGCCACCCAGTTATTGGAGTTATTGGAGTTATTGGAGTGCCCCCTCCAATAACCTTTTTAACATCACTTACTAATCCTGATATTTTATTTGTAGATCTTTGTGTTTTTTACATAGACAACTTTATGATATGCAAAAAATGGCATTCTCTTCCTTTTTCCATCCTTATATTTTTTATTCTCTGTCTTGCCTATGGTACTTGCTAGGACTGCTAGGACCTAAAATACAATGATAAATACAACTGGTGATAAAGGCCATCTTTGTCTCATTCCCAACCACAAGAAAATCTCTATAATATTTTTCTATTAATTATATATGTGCTATAGGATTTTTCTAGATTTCCTGCATCAGATTAAGGAACTCTGCTTCTATGACTTATTTGCTAAGAGGTTTTTTGCCTCAATAATACTGAATTTTACCAAAGGCTTTTTCTTCATCTATTGAAAGATAGGACTTTTCTCCTTCTCTTCTCCTGACATGTGGTGAATTGCATTGATTTTTGTTCAAATGTTAAACAACTAACTGTGAATTCCTGAAATAAACTCAACTTGGTCAAGATGTGTCATCCCTATTATATATTGCTAGTATCTATTTTCTTAAATTTTATATAAGATTTTTGCCTCTACGGGCGCCTGGGTGGCTCAGCTGGTTAAGCACCTGCCTTTGGCTCAGGTCATTATACCAGGGTCCTGGAATCAAGCCCCACAACCAGCTCCCTGCTCAGTGGGGAGCCTGCTTCTCCCTCTCCCTTTGCCACTCCCCCTGCTTGTGCTCTCTCTCTCTGTCAAATAAATAAATAAAATCTTTAAAAAATATTTTTGCATCTATACTCATGATAGGTAATAGCTTATAATATTCCTCTTATAATATCATTTATAATTTTTGATAGAGATTATTTTAGATTGTATCCCCCCCCCCAAAAAAAAAAGATTTTGAGACAGAGATTTGCCTGCAGATGAACTCCTATAAGGGAGTGAAGAAAAGAGTAAAGGGTAAAAAGGAAGAATTTGTTGTGATACAGTAACAACAGACGCCGCAGACAACCCAGGGGAGTTCATGTCCCAGGGTGGTCTTCAGCATTATTCTGCAAGGCCTGTGGGCTGGGCATTTAGATCACTCTGTTTGGCCACTAGAAATTCCTCTAGTAGGACTAAACTGAGAGCTATCAGCTGCCAATACCAAATCAGTGAGGGAATTGGTGACTCTGTCAAGAATTTAGCATGCCATAGAATCTACTACAGTTCTGCTGGCCTCATAAAATGAAATGATATTACCTCTTTTTATAGTCTCTAGAAAACTTTATTTTTGTTGTTCCCTTCCATGTTTTGAAGAATTGACTGGCTAATACATCTGAATATGGGAAGAATTTAAATTACAGGTTTAAGGGCGCCTGGGTGGCTCAGTTGGTTAAGCGACTGCCTTCGGCTCAGATCATGAACCTGGAGTCCTGGGATCGAGTCCCGCATCGGGCTCCCTGCTCGGCAGGGAGCCTGCTTCTCCCTCTGACCCTCACCCCTCTCATATGCTCTCTCGCTCTCATTCTCTCTGTCTCAGATAAATAAATAAAATCTTTAAAAAAAAATTACAGCTTTAATATCTTTAATTTACGTACAAGTCTACTCAGATTTTCTATTTTTTGTGCCAATTTCATGACTTGTTTTTTCTAGAAATTGGGACATTTCATTTACATTTTCCTATTTAATTGGGTTAATAAAATACTTTAAGATTTATTTTACTTTCCTATTTACTTTTTCATTTTACATTCTTCTACGGTTCTTGTAGTAGTGAAATAGTATCGCATGGCTGCAATATTATAAGTTGAGAAATGACAGGAGCCCCCTAGGAACTGACTCCTCAATCCTACAAATACAAGGGACTGAATTCTTCCAAAAACAGTGGCCTTGAGAGAGGATCCTGAGCCTCAGATCTTTTTTGTTTTACTTTTAATAAAGGTATATTTAAAACAAAGTACTTGCTTTATTTTTTATATTAACTTTCTTCTATTCTTTTTCATTTTAAAAATTAATTTATTTTTTTATTATGTTAGTCACCATACAGTACATCATTAGTTTTTGATGTAGTGTTCCATGATTCATTGTTTGTGTATAACACCCAGTGCTCCATTCAATACGTGCCCTCCTTAATACCCATCACCGGGCTAACACATCCCCCCACCCCCACCCCTCTAAAACCCTCAGTTTGTTTCTTGGAGTCCATAGTCTCTCATGGTTTGTCTCCCTCTCCGATTTCTCCCCCTTCATTTTTCCCTTCCTTCCCCTAATGTCCTCCATGCTGAGCCTCAGATCTTGAACCCTGGCCAACACTGATTTCAGCTTGAGCAGAGAATCCAGTTAACACCTGCTGGACTCCTGGCCCAGTAAAATTTTAAAATAATTCATTTGTTGTTTTCATAAGCTCCTAAGTTTGTATTAATCTGTAGATAGAAAATACATTTAGAAAGTTTAATGCACATTTCTTTTCTCATATTTTAAAATTAATGAACTTATTTATTCTTAACCAATGTAGCCAGATAATGTAACTTTAACACTAAACTTTTAATAAAGTTTGTCTATTTTGTTTATTTGTGGTGCTGTAAGACATGGTGATTTTCATGGTTTATACTTCCATTACTCATTTATATTTACTCACACATATACCATTTTCTTTGCTCTTTATTCTTTCTTACATCTCATACTATTCACCTAAAATATGTCACTTCTGACTAGTATATATACTTTAGAATTTTCTTTTAGTGACTTCAACTAGTGAAAAACTCACTTTTTGCTTGCCTGAAAATCTTTTATCATTCTCTCATTTTGAAAAGCATTTTTGTCTAGTATAGAATTCTAGATGGACTTTTTTTCATCACATTGAAGATAGGAATCCAGTAACTTCTGATTTTCATAGTTGCTGTTGTGAAGTCAGCTAGTAAACTGCCTTTTCTTATTAATGCATGTTCTTTTTCTTTGTTGCTGCTTCTTTTCTCTTCTAAGAGCTTACCTCATTATGTCAGTACCCCTTTCCCCCAATATAGTCTCCCTTTTGAGCAATTCAAAGTCAAATGATTAGGGACCTCCATTACATCTGCAAAATCCCTTTTGCCATAAGCAGTAATATAATCATGGGAATGATATTCCATCACATTCACAAATCCTGCACACACCCAAGGGGGAGGAGGTTTATAAAGGCATGAATCATTGGGGTCATCTTAGAACTCTGCCAATAACACTAAGTGACCTGAAAAAAGATGGTTCTTTAAAAAGAAAGTGTAAAATTCCAGGATAGTGATGCTAAAACAGAAAGAAAAAGAAAGAAAGAAAAATTGCTCACCACAGTAAAAAGGCAAAAATGGAAAAAGGAAATATTGAACATGGGGGAGGGAGAAATAAAGCACAATAAATGTAATATCATTGATTATACTAAATAGAAATGGATTGAAGGCTCTAATTAAAGACAGGCTGGAAAACAAAACAACAATAAATAAAATCTGACTACATGCTCCTTACCAGAGACATCTGAAATATATAGCAAGGTTAAATTAAAGGGATGGAGAAAGACAGTCTAGATGAATTCTTTTCCAAAAGAAACTTGGAGGTAAATGCATTATTAGGCATTAAAGGATTAGTTCATAGTGAAAAAACTCCAATTTTTCAGAAAACTTTATTTTTAAACAAAAACAGACAGGACTACAAGATTAGAAAGAGAAATTCACAGTCACAATTGGAGATTTTAATACAACTTTCTTAGTAATTGACAGAACAAGTAGATAATAAATAAGCAAGAACACAGAAAATTTGAACATCATAATTGTCAAACTTGATCTAGTGATTTATATAGAGATCTGCATCCTAAAATTGCAGAATACACATTCTTTTCAAGTGCACATAAAAGATGTATGGAATTTGATCATGTGCTGAGTTATAAAGCAAGTCTCAACAAATTTCAAAGGAATTAAATAGGATAGAGCATATTTTCTGACCTCAATGCAATTAAGTAGACGTCTAAAGGATAAGAGAAAAACCTTATGTTTGGAAATTGAGAGATACATGTCTAAGTAACTCATGAGTCATAGAAAAAATCATATTAAGAGTTAGAAAATATTTTGAAATTAATGGTAATAAAAGGCCATATATAAAGCTTTAGAAACATAAAGATTTTCACCAGAAAAAGTTTAAAAATGACTGATCTAGGGGGGGCCTCAGTGTCTAACTCTTGGTTTCACTCAGGTTGTGATCTTGGGTCGTGAGATCAAGCCCCACATTGGCTCTATGCTCAGTCCAGAGTCTGCTTAAGACTCTCTCTCTCTGATCCTCCCCCCAACCCGCTCTTTCTCTAAAATAAATAATTTTTTTTTTTTTTTTAAAAGGACTGATCTGGGATGCCCAGCTGGCTCATTCAGAAGAGCATGCAACCCTTGATCTCAGGATTGTGAGTTCAAGCCCCAAGTTGGGCATGGAGACTACTTAAAAAATAAATAAATAAATAAGACTGATCTATGTCTCAGTTCCAAGAAGGTCAGAAAAAAATAGCAAAATGAGTCCAAGGAAAATAAAATATCAACAAAGAAAAATACTCACTCTTTGAAAAGAAAGGATCAAAAACAGAAGAGATAAAGTAGAAAGAAAAGACAAAATCACTGTCTACAGGTGTTAGAAACATTGAACAGATTATAATATTATGTATATAAATAATTATATGTCAATATATTTGAAAATTAGGTAAACCAGACCATTTTCTAGAAAAATAGAAATCCAATTGCATACAGCAATGTGGAGGTAATTGGTTATATTGACAAGAACAGTTTTAGTGAAGTGATGAGAAGTCCTGATTCAAGAGAGTTTAAAGAAGATTAAAAGAAGAAGATTTGGAGTTAAAATAATGCTTTTGAATAATTTTGTGGCATGGGGAAATAGGGAACTTCAGTGATAGGTGGAAGGAGAAATGAGGTCAAGAGAAGGTATTTGTTTAAGATGGCAAAAATAGCATATTCATATAATGATGGAAATAATCTGGTAGAGTTGTAGGAGAAAAAGGACAGAATTGCTTGAGAGATGTAGCTTGATAAGGCAAAAGAGTACAAAATGGGCAGGATTGGTTGCAGGTGGGAATATGGGTTGTTCATCTATAGCGTTTAGAGTGTACTGACACAGACACTGGTAGTAGAGTGGATGTGTGGTTTGGGATCTATGGAAATCCTCTTCTGATAATGTATTAATAGACAGGAAAACTAAATAGTGTATAGATGTAACACATGCTAAATTATTCCAGAATTTAAGTGTAATTTAAGCTAAAATCACTATAAAATTTTAGAATTGGACCATCTGATCCTAAATTTACTTGACAAAACAACTACCAGCCAATTTTGAGAAAGAGGAAAAGGGTATGTGATCTAGTGATTTATATAGAGATCTGCATCCCAAAATTGCAGAATACACATTCCTTTCAAGTTCACATAAAAGATGTATGGAATCTGATTCCATACATGGCGGAGGTTACTATCATATATTAAAATTTATTTTAAAGCTATAGCAACTGAGATAATTTGGTATTAGCATAGGAGCAGAAAATAGACAAATGACACTTACCCCAGATATGGACCCAAGAATATATAGGAACTTAACATGAAAGAAATACAGTTGTGCATTACTGGGAAAAGGAAGTCACTTAAATGATTTGGAATACATGGTTACCTATATAAAAATTTTTAAATAAATTCCCATGCCACAGTGCACACAAGAATAAATGCCATACACAAAAAAAGAATAAATTCCACCTGGATGAAAGACCCACATGTGAAAAATTAAAATGCAAGACTTACAGAAGAAATAGAAATATACATAGTCTACATTTTTTTCCTAGCAAATCTTTCACTCTCTAAGCTTTTATTACTCAGGCCCTAAATTGACTTGAATAATGTGGTATCTCTCACTATGGTCTCGGTGATGAAATATAATCACTAGTTAATTGGTAAGACAGAACACTAGGATTTATGGTGACATTCTCTAATATCCTTACTGCTCCTATCCAAGTTTCCCTAGGGTTAAATTTTACTGAAAAAAGAACAGATGCATTTTATTTATTCTGCATGTGCTACATAATCATGTGTATCTGTATCTTATATAGCATATAGTTTCGATTATAAACATGTTTATATATAGATAGATAGATGATAGATAGATAGATAGATAGATAGATAGATAGATAGATAGATAGATAGATGTATGATGGATGCTTAGATCAGCTGTATTAGCACTCATGTGGGTCAGAAGAAAGGGGCACTCTTTTGTACTAAAATGCATCCATAGAACTTTCTTTTCCCCTGTTCAGCCTTTCTTTCTTCCTGTCTTTGGTCCATTCCTCGCCTGGGTCCATGCTCCACAGAGCTGATCTAAGCCTGGCAAGTCTTTGAAATCAATGGAAGCTCTGCAGGGGAGCGGGGGAAGCTGAGAAATGGGACCTTTGTAATTCTTACCTCTGCACCTTGCAGCATTTGTCGAAATTTTTCGAATAGAGATCCAAACACTTTGCTTTGAATTTTGTGAGCTCCTTAGATCTCTGCCACAGACATTCTTCTTAAAGTACTTCCAGCCAGATAATGATCCCCTGAGATACCCACCTGCTCCAGGGCCACCCATGCCTCAGTGGGACTTGTTGTAATGTGCCATATTCTTGATCTTTATTTCTGAGAGTTGAAGTTTCAGCTAAAAAAAATGTTAAGGGCATCAAATTAGCATGAGAAGCACACAGCATCTTCCATATACACTACTTTTTTTCTTCTACATTAATTCCAATCCAAAATAGGCTCACTTAAAGTGGCAAGTTTAAAGAAAGCAGGTTGAGTGAACTCTCTATTATCGTCTGTAACCATGGTTCATATGGCTAGTGTTTTGATTTACCCTATCTATCCTTCCCCTTTGTTGCCCTCAAAATCCTTGCTGAATATTTCTTTAAGATTTTTCTCTGTTTGTAAATCATTAATAAGGGTCAGCAAAAGGCCTCAAGTCTCCCGTGTAGAATGGGGAGTTGGATCAATCAAAACCGGGGTACATTATAGTGTCAGGAAGCCTCAAATAAGAGCAATCCAAAAGAGGTCATGCCACTGTACTGGGGACAAGAATTTGGGTAAGGCAATTCAGTTATTATGAATCATAGTGGCAAAACAACAGTTGAGTGTTTAGGGACAAGAACGTAGGGAGCTAGAAGCTGGAAGTATTGAGATTTAAGGGTAGACCCTTGAAACAGGATAAAGAGGGCAGTATCAGTTTTGATACTTGGAAGCAATTATTGGTGCCTTGTTTTTCTGAATGAGACACACAGGGTAACCTTTGTTTATACAATTTATGTCCTCTCATAAAATTCACGCTACCCGTAAAAGGAATTAATTAAAAAATTCTGTCATTTTAATACTATCAATTCTTTTATTTCTGCCATAAAAGTGAATTGCCAAGAAATATGCTGAACTGTGAACATTTAAATGCTGTAGGATTATCTAAAGTCTGGATCTGTCAAACTATAAAATGTACATCATCAGGTAGTGAAAGGCCCCATCACAAAGTGGAAACTGAATGGCCAATTGCCAATGAATTTTTGCAATGGGTAGAAAGTTGAGCCAGATGCTATCAGTTATCATTTCTATGAGCCAACTGTATATGAATTATTATTATAGTTGCTAAAATGATCAGAGTGGAATTGCTTTCCAATTCTACCAGTTCAACTAGTTGCTAATTAAGCATCCTATGTTGACCTGAAATTACATATAGAATGAACATAATGCCTCTGGATGCTAGGGGGAGGGGAACAAAATCTAACACAGAATATAACTGTAATTAATATCATGTAAATTGGATTTCTAAACAGATATCATACTTCAATCAGAATATATAACAGTTTCGCATTTAAGTTTATAATGATCCTGCTATTTGAAATAAAGCAATGCAGAGATTGTTAACACTAAGTTGTAGTCTAAATTATATATACACTAAAAACAAAATATCAGCACAGGGTTGGTATATGAGTAAATGTGGGGGTAGCATGAAAAGAATATGTTATGTGGACAACATTAAAGCCTTTATTTTCTGCTACTAGTGTTCTCAAATATTATTCACGGGGATCTGATAATAAAGAATTTCATCTCTATGTTTTTACTCAGGCCTTAAGTTCATTCACATTAAATGATTTAATATTATGGGAACATTGTTACTGAATAGATCCTGTACTTAAAACAATCATTAACTATAGGATTTCTGATATAGGCTCCAATTCAAATATCCTCTTTTATTATTCTATTACAAATTGGAATATCAAAAATAATAAAAAAAAACACAACCCTTCAACATGTTGGCATACTCACTGCCTTTTCTAGACTACCTATGGGCACCCTTGAATGGAAAAAAATACTGTTATCAGGTCATGTGTTTTAACAGAGGGTTTATAAAATATGATCTTAAAACAGCCATTTATAATTAAAAGAAACTCTCAGCAATGAGCATATAGAGAGAACATATCTCAACATAATAAAGCCATATATGACAAAAACACAGCTAACACCATATTCAGTGGTTAAAAATTAAAAGCTTTTCCTCTAAGATCAAAAACAAGTCAAGAATGCCCACTCTTGCCACTTTTATTCAAATTATTATTTCAAGTCCTAGCCAGAGCAATTAAGCAAGAAAAATAAATAAAAGGTATCCAAATTGGAAAAAAAAGAATAACTTTTCTTATGGCAGATGGCATGATAATATATATAGAAAATCCTAAAGACTCTAACAAAACACTGTTAGAACTAATAAACAATTTCAGTGAAGTTGGAGAATACAAACTCAATATGCAAAAATCAGTTGCATTTCTGTACACTAATGACAAACTATTAGAAAGAGAAATTAAGAAAACGATCCCATTTACAATTTCATCAAAGAATAAAATATCTGGGAATAAACTTAACCAAGGAGGTGAAAGACTTGTACAATGAAGCTATCAGACATTGGTGAAAGAAATTCTGAAGTCACAAAGAAGTGGAAAAATATTCTATCCTCATGGATTAGAAGAATTGCTACTGTTAAAATATCCATATTACTCAAAGCAATCCACAGATTTAATGCAACATCTAACAAAATTTAAATGGCACTTTTCACAGAAATAGACCAAATATTCCTAAAATTTTTATGGAACCACAAAAGACCCAAAACAGCCAAAGCATTCTTGAGAGAGAACAGCAAAGCTAAAGTCATCATGCTTCTTGATTTCAAACTAAATTACAAAGTTATAATAATCAAAACAGCATGGGGGCACCCAGGTGGCTCAGTCAGTTGAGCATCTAGCTCTTGATTTTGGCTCAGGTTTTGATCTCAGGGTCCTAGGATTGAGCCCCACATTAGCCTCAGCACTGCTGAGCATGGAAACTGCTTGGGCTTCTCTCTCTCCCTCTCCCTCTGCCCCTCCCCAACTCTCTCTCTCTCTCTCAAAACAAAAACAAAGGCAAAACAAAACAAAAAACTGTATGGTACTGGCATAAAAGAGACACATAGATCAATGTGATAGAATAAAGAACCCTGAAACAAACCTACACAAATACAGTCAATTAATTTATGAAAAATAAGCCAAAAGTATGCAAAGAGAGAAGGATAATTTCTTCACTAAATGGTATTGGAAAGACTAGATATCCACATCAAAAGAATGAAACTGGACCACTGTTTTAGGCCATACACAAAAATTAACTTGAAATGGATTAAAGACTGGAATGTAAGTCCTAAAACCACAAAACGTCTAAAAGAAAACATGGATGGTAAGCTCCTTGACATTGGTCTTAGCAATAATTTCTTTAGATTAACAAAATGAAAAAGTAACCTACCAAATGTGAGAAAATATTCACAGATCATGTATCTGATAAGGGGTTAATATCCACAGTATATAAAGAACTCATAAAATGCAATACTAAAACCAAAACAAAAACAAAATCCAATTTAAAAATGGGTAGAGGATATGAATAGACATTTTTCCAAAGAAGACAAATAAGTACATGAAAAGGTGCTCAACATTAGTAATCATCAGGAAAATGTAAATCAAAACCACAATGAAAGAACATCTCATACCTGTCAGAATGGTAATTATAAAAAAGACAACAAATAGCAAGTGTTGGTGAGGATGTTGAGAAAAGGGAAAACTTGTGTACTTTTGGCAGGGATGTAAGTTGTTATAATCATTATGAAAAACTGTACAGAGGTTCCTCAAAATTTTAAAAATAGAACTACATATCATGCAGCAATTCTACCTTGATGTATCTATCTAAAGGAAACAAATACACTAACTCAAAAAAATATCAGGATCTCCTTGCCAAGTAAGATGATGGAGTAGGAGGATCCTAGGCTCACCTCATCCCATGGATACACTTAGATAAGAGCCACATCAGTGTAAATAACCCAGAAAATGACCCAAAGACTGGCAGAACAGGCTCTACACAGCTAAATATAGAGAAGAGGCCATGTCAAAGAGGGTAGAAAGGGCAGAGATACTATAAGGAGCTAAACAGACCCAAATGATTGTTCACAGGAAGGAGGGATGCCCTGGGCATGGAGACAGGGGAGGAGTAGATCCCCACATCAGGCATGGGGGAATCTGCATTGGGAAGACAAATTCCCATAATATTTGGCTTTGAAAAGCAGAGGGGCCTAATTTCACCAGTTCTTACAGTCAGTGGGCCTTAACATCTGGAACTTTAAAAATCAGCAGGCTTGGCTCTGGGAAAGCAGGAGGGCAAGTAGAAACTGAGCCAGTATCTACAGTACTACAAACTGAGACAGTATAAAAAACAGCCCCTCTGAAATACAGCATAATAGCAGCAGTTTGAAAAATGTCTGGGGTATATGGGAGAGATATTTGTTTACTTATCTCAGAGCATGTGCTGGAAGGGCTGGGATCATTGGGAGACTTCTCAAAGAACAAAAGAGCTGGTAGCCCCCTTTCCCTACCCCGCCCCTCAGCCTAGGTACATGGACATTTACAGAAACCAGTGCAGCATGAACACACTCCAACTAGCTTGCTAACAGAATGCCTCATCCCTTGTGGTCTTCAGTGGACCTGCCCCCTTCACCATATACTTTGCAGGATTTTTAGAAAGTAGCTACAGGTCCCCTCCCATGGTAGACCTTGCACACTTTGCTAACACCACATGCCCTGCCCCTATTTTCTCCTGCAAACGCACCTTCTCCAATGCATCTGAGAGGAATCCATCCAAAATTGTGCCACAAGTCAGGCAGTATGCAAGGAGTCTCAGCAGGGATCATCACCAGCAAAAAGAGGTTCCTGCCCTGGGGGGAAGGGAAGAAAACCACATACACCATTTTGGCTGTGGCCCCAGCAGCAGGCCGAGGGCAGACATCTGGTCTGACTGAAGACCCTGCCCACCAATGAAAGCTTCTCAGGGGACAACATAGGAAGAGAGTCTTGCAGTTTGTGTGTGACCACAGCTCTGGCAAATGCCTGCTCTGACTGAACTCAAGCCCAAGGTGGCCTCGTATTGGCCCATTAACAATACAGGGACTAAGCCCTGCCCACAACAGGCAAAGAGAACCACTGCAGACCACTACACTGAAGGCAAATGTGGTTTAGCTACAACAATAGGACACACACAACACACATATAAGAGACCACTGAAGCACCAGGTTCTGATAAATAGGAGACATTACATGGCAGGGAACCAGAACCTCTTCTTCACAAGACCATTATGTTCAAGAGCAGGAGACATAGCTGATTTTCCTAAAACACAGAAACAGACACAAAGAGTTAGACAAAATGAGGAAACAGAGGAATATGTCCTAAATGAAACAACAGGGGAAAAAAGTCACAGCAAGAGAACTAAATGAAATGGAGAAAAGTAATGTGCCTGAGAGAAAATTTAAGGTAATGATCATAAGGACATTCAGTGGACTTAAGAGTGGGGGACCTCAGTGAAATCCTCAACAAGGAGATAGAAACATAAAAAAAGAACCAATCAGAGATGAAGAACTTAATAACTAAATATTAAGAACTTAATAACTAAAAATACACTAGAGGAAATAAATAGTAGTCTAGAGGAAGCAGAAGAACAGATCAACAACTTGGAGGACAGAGTAGTGGAAAGCAATCATGCTGAATATGAGAGAGAAAAAAAGACTAATAAAAATGAGAATAGATCAAAGGAACTCAGTGACACCATCAAGTGTAAAAACTATTGCATCATAGGGATCCCAGAAGGAGAAGAGAAAGAAAAGGAGGAAGAAATTTCATTTGAAGAAATAATAGCCAAAAACTTCCTGAATCTGGGGAAGGAAACAGAAATCTAGGTCCAAGTTGCACAGAGTTCCCAACAAAATCAATCCAAGGAGGTCCACACCAAAACAAATAGTAATTAAAATGGCAAAGAGTAGTGATAAAGAGAGAAATTTAAAAGCAGCAAGAAAAAAGAAAACAGTTACATACAAGAGAAACTCCATAAGGCTATGAGCTGAGTTTTCAGCAGAAACTTTGTAAGCCGGAATAAAGTAGCATTATATTCAAAGTGCTGAAAGAAAGAAAAAAACCTGCAACCAAGAACACTCTATCCAGCAAGGTTATCATTCAGAATAGAAAGAGAGATAAGTTTCCCAAATAAACAAAAGTTAAAGGAATTCATCACCACTAAACCAGCCTTACAAGAAATGTTAAAGGGGATTCTTTGAGTAGAAAGGAAAGACTATAAGCACAGTAAGTAAAACAGGTGGCACAAAAACAGAAAAATGAAGTATATCTATAAAAAAAAAAAAAAGTCAAGGGATTCACAAAATAAAAGGATGTAAAGTATGACACCATATACCTAAATGTGGCGGGGAGAAGAGTGAAACTTTAGTGCTTTTAGAATGGATTCAAACTTTAGTGACCAAAAACTTAATATAGACTGCTATATGTATAAGATGTTATATATAAATCTAATAGTAACCACAAATCAAAACCAATAATAGATATACAAAAAATAAAGAGAAAGGAATCCAAATATGTCACTAAAAAAGCCTGCAAAATAGAAAGAGAGCAAGAGAATTAAAAAACAGAGAAAAGCCATAATAACAACCATAAAACAAGTAACAAAATGGCAATAAGTATATATGTATCAATAATTCCTTTGGGGGCACATGGGTGGCTCAGTCAGTTAAGCATCTGACTCTTGATTGTGGCTCAGGTCATGATCTCAGTCATGAGATCAAGCCCCACACTCAGAAGGGAATGTGCTTGAGATTCTTTCTCTCCCCCTCTCCCTCTGCCCCTTCCCCCCACTCTCTCAAATAAATAAATAAAATCTTTTTAAAAAATAATTACTTTGAATGTAAATGGGCTAAATGCTCCAATCAAAAGACATAAGGTGACAGAGGGGATAAAAGAGCAAGACCCATCTCTATGCTGCCTACAAAAGACTCATTTCAGACCTAAATACACAGGCACATTGAAAGTGAAGGGATGGAAAAGCATTCATCATGCAAATGGAAGTGAAAAGAAAGCTGGGGTAGCAATACTTTCATCGGACAATATAGATTTTAAAGCAAAGACTGCAACAACATGAAGAAGGACACTACATAATCATAAAGGGAACAATCCATCAAGAATATAGCAATTGTAAGTATTTATGCACCCCAATAAAGTATCTAATAACAAACATAAAGGAAGTAATTGACAATGATACAACAATAGTAAGGGACTGTAATACCCCACTTGCATCAATGGATAGGTCATCCAAACAGAAAATTCACAAGGAAACTGTGGCTTTGAATGACACATTGGACCTGGTGGATCTAAGAGATATATCCAGAATATTCCAACCTAAAAAAGTGGAATACACATTCTTGTCAAGTGCAAATGGGAGATTCTCCAAAATAGATCACATGTTAGGCCCCAAACAAGTCTCAACAAATTAAAAAAATATATATTCAAGTCATAGCAGGCATCTTTTCTAATCACAACACTGAAAACTAGAAATCAACCACATGAAAAAATCTGGAAAGAACATAAATACCTGGAGGATAAACCACATGCTATTCAACAATGAATGGGTCAATGAAGGAATCAGAGGAAATAAAAAAAAAAAAATACATGGAGACAAATAAAAATGAAAACACAATGGTCCAAAATCTTTGAGATGCTGCAAAAGCTGTTCTAAGGGGGAGGTTTGTAGCAATATAGGCCTACCTCAAAAAGCAAGGAAAATCTCAAAAAAAATAATCTAACCTTAAACCTAAAGGAGCTAAAAAAAGAAAAACAAACCCAAATCCAGTAGAAAGAAGGAAATAATTAAGATTAGAGAAGAAATAAATTAAATAGAAACTAAAAAACAATAGAACAGCTCAATGTAACCAGGGGCTGGTTCTTTGAAAAGATCAACAAAATTGATAAACCTTTAGGCAGACTCATTAAAAAAAATGAGAGAGAGGACTCAAACAAACCAGAAATGAAAGAGGGGTGGGGCACCTGGGTGCCTCAGTTGGTTAAGCATCTGCCTTTGGCTCAGGTCATGATCCCGGGGTCTTGGGATTGAGCCCTGACTCAGACTCCCTGCTTAGCAGGGAGTCTGCTTCTCCCTCCCCCTCTTCTTATGCCCCTCCTCCTGCTCATGTTTTTTCTCTCTCTCTCAAATAAATAAATAAAATATTTTAAAAAGATAAAAGAAATGAAAGATGGGAAATAACAACTGACACCACAAAAATACAAAGGATTATAAGAGAATATTATGAAAAATTATATGCCAACAAATCAGACAACCTAGAAGAAATTGATAAATTCCTACAAACATGCAACCTCCCAAAACTGAATCAGTAAGAAATAGAAAATTTGAACAGACCAATTGCCAGCAATGAAACTGAATCAGTAATCAAAAAACTCACAACAAACAAACATTCAGGACTGGATGGCTTCATAGGTGAATTCTACCAAACTAAAGAAGAGTTAGTACCTATTCTTCTCAAACTATTCCAAAAAACAGAATAAGAAAAACTTCTTAATTCATTCTATGAGGCCAGCACTGCCCTGATACCCAAACAGATAAAGACATTACCAAAAATGAGAACTACAGGCCAAATATCTGATGTACACAGATGCAAATGTCCTCAAGAATATATTAGCAAACCGAGTCTGACAATACATTAAAAAGAATTATTTACCATGATCAAGTGGGATTTATCCCTGGGATGCAAGGGTGGTTCAATATTTGCAAATCAATCAATGTGAACATCACAACAACAAAGAAAAGATAAAAAAACATGATAACTTTAATAGAGGGAGAAAAAGCATTTGAGAAAGTACAACACTGATAAAAACCCGCAATAGAGTAGGGCTAGAGGGAACATACCTCAACATTATAAAGACGATATGTGAAAATCCCACAGCTAACATCATATTCAATGGTGAAAAACTAAGAGCTTTCCCCACCTAAGATCAAGAACAAGACATGTCCACTCTCATATCTTCTATGCAACATAATACTGGAAGTTCTAGCCACAGCAATCAGACAAGAAAAAGAAATAAAATGCATCCAAATTGGTAAGGAAGAAGTAAAACTTTCACTATTTGCAGATGACATGGTTCTGTATGCAGAAAACTCTTAAGACTCCAACAAAAAAATACTGCAACTGATAAATGAATCAGTAAGGATGCAAGATACAAAATTAATATACAGAAATATACTGCATTTCTGTTTTAAGATTTATTTATTTATTTGAGAGAGAGAGTGCACATGAGCAGGGGAGAAGCAGAGGCAGAGGGACAAACAAACTCTATGCTGAGCATGGAGCCCAATGCGGGACTTGATCCCATGACCCTGAAATCATGACCTGAGCCAAAATCAAGAGTTGGACACTAAAAACACTGAACCACCCAGGTGCCCCATCCATTGCATTTCTATATACTGATAATGAAGCTGCAGAAAGAGATATTAAGGAAATAATCCCATTTATAACTGCACCAAAAATAATAAAACACCTAGGGATAAAATTAACCAAAGAGGTGAAGGATCTGTACTCTGAAAACTATAAAACACTGATCAAAGAAATTGAAGATGACACAAATGGAAAGAGATTTCATTCTCATGGATTGGGAGAACACATATTGTTAAAATGTCCATACTACCCAATCCATATATATATTTAATGCAGTCCCTTTCAAAATACCAATATCATTTTTCACAGAACTAGAATAAATAATCCTAAAATTTGGGGCACCTGGGTGGCTCAGATGGTTGAGTGTCTGCCTTCAGCTCAGGTTATGATCCCAGAGTCCTGGGATCAAGCCCCGCCTCGGGCTCCCTGCTCAGCAGGAAGCCTGCTCCTCCCTCTTCCACCCCCTCTGCTTGTGTTCCCTCTCTTGCTGTGTCTCTCCCTGTCAAATAAATAAAATCTTTAAAATAAAAAATCCTAAAATTTGTATGGAACCATAAAAAAACCCTAATAACCAAAGAAATCTTGAAAAAGAAGAACAAAACTGGAAGTATAGCAATCCCAGATTTCACGATATACTGCAAAGTTGTAGTAATTGAAAGAGTATGGTACTGACACAAAAATAGACACATAGATCATTAGAATACAGACACAAATCATTGGAACACATGAGAGAGCCTAGAAATTAACCCAAGATTATACAGTCATTTAATCTTCAACAAAGGAGGGAAGAATATGTAATGGAAAAAGTCTCTTCAACAAACAGTGCTGGGAAAACTGGATAGCTATATGGAAAAGAATGAAACTGGGCCACTTTCTTACACCATACACAAAAATAAACTTAAAATGGATTAAAGACCTAAATATAAGACCTGAAACCATAAAAATTCTAGAAGACAGCACAAGCTATAATTTCTCTGGCATTGGCTATAGCAACTTATTTTTGGGTATGTCTCCCCAGGCAAAGGAAACAAAGGCAAAAATAAACTATTGCGACTACATCAAAATAAAAATCTTCTGCATAGCAAAGGAAACAATCAACAAAACTGAAAGACAACCTACTGATTGGGAGAAGATTTTTGCAAATAACCATCTGATAAGGGGTTAGTACTCAAAATATATAAAGAACTTATATGACAACACAAAAAAAACACAAATAATCCAATTAAAATGGGCAGAAGACATGAATAGACATTACTCCAAGGAAGACATACAGGTGGCAAAAAGACACATGAAAAAATGCTCAACATCACTCATCATTAGAGAAATACAAATCAAAACCACAATGAGATATCCCCTCATACATGTCAGAATGGTTAAAATAAAAAACACAAGAAACAGCAAATGTTGGCAAGGATGTGGAGAAAAAGGAACCTTCATGCATTGTTGGTGGGAATGCAAACCGGTGCAACCACTGTGGAAAACAGTATGGCGGTTCCTCAGAGAGTTAAAAATAGAACTACCCTAAGATCTAGTACTCAGAGTACTGGGTCTTTACCCCCAAAAATACAAAAACAGTAATTCAAAGGGATACACGTACCCCTATGTTTATAGCAGCATTATTTACAATAGCCAAATTATGGAAGCAGCCCAATTGTCCTTTGATAGATGAATGGATAAAGAAGAGATGTGTATACACACACACCCCGACACACACACAATGGAATATTATTCAGTCATAAAAAAGAATGAAATCTTTTTTTTTTTTTTTTAAAGATTTTATTTATTTATTTGACAGACACACAGTGAGAGAGGGAACACAAGCAGGGAGAGTGGGAGAGGGAGAAGCAGGCTTCCTGAGGAGCATGGAGCCCAATGCAGGGCTCGATCCCAGGACGCTGGGATCATGACCTGAGCCAAAGGCAGATGCTTAACGACTGAGCCACCCAGGTGCCCCGAATGAAATCTTTTCATCTACAATGACATGGATGGAGCTAGAGAGTTTTATGCTAAGCAAATTAAGTCAGAGAAAGACAAATACATATGATTTTACTCACATGTGGAATTTAAGAAATAAATAAATAAGCAAAGGAAAAGAAAGAGAGAAAGACAAACCAAAAAACAAACTCTTAACTACGGAGAAGAAACTGATGGTTACCAGAGTGGATGTGGGTGGGAGGATGGGTTAAATAGATGATGGGAATTAAGGAGGGCACTTGTTGTGATGAACACTGGGTGATATATGGAATTATTGAATCACTATATGGTACACCTGAAACTAATGTTATGCTGTATGTTAATTATACTGGAATTTAAAATAAGATAACAGCATCCCCCTGTTTATTACAGCATTATTTACAATAGCCAAGACATGGAAGCACCCTAAGTTTCCACTGATGGATGCATAAATAAAGAAAATGTGAGATACACACACACACACACACACAGGAATATTATTCAGCCATAAGAAAGTAAGAAAATTCTGACAATCACAATAACATGGATGGACCTTGAGGGCATTTAATCAGACAGAGACAAATACCATATGAATTCTCATATATGTGGAAAATACAAATAAACAACAACAACAACAAAAAACCTCACTCATTGATACAGAGAAAAGATTGGCAATTACCAGATCTGGGGGCAGAGAGACAAAATGGGTGAAAGTGGTCAAAAGATACAAACTTTTAATTATGAGATAAATGAGTCCTGGTAATGTAATGTAAGGAATGGTGACTGAAGTTAATAATGCTGCATTGTATAATTGGAAGTTACTAAACGGGTAAATCTTAAAAGTTCTACCACAAAGAAAAACAATTTGTAACTATGTGTGGTGGTAGATACACAATATATCCATTTATCAAATTATTATATATCTGAAACTTATATGTGAATTATATCACAATTTAAAAAATGAAAGTATGATCTTGATACCATCAGTGATTAGATTGGATTTTCAAGAGAGGGACAAAGAAGCAAATGCATAAACCTTCTTGGCATCCTAATATAGGACCCAAAGAGACATTAAATTCTTGTAATTGGTGCTAATTTAGAAAAATGCTCAGATACAGTTAATTGTGACAGAAACACAAACTTATAGGTAAAAATGGTGTGTAGTTGAGTTGATAGTGACTCACTTATCATTCCATAAGAATGTCACCACTAATCTATTAAAAAAGTACAACTTTATTTTACCTTTGAAGTCTAAGATTACTGATGGAGGGGGCCAATGTGGGTGACTGTAAAATTTCTAAGGCATTTGGGAGAGAGCCAATTGATTCTGACAATAATGTTGCTAGGCAGAGGCAGGGAGGATTTAGCACCTTGCCTCTTTTCTTGCTATGAATTCTAGAAAACCAGAAGAGGGTATGATAAAGAGTGGCTTGGAATTAAATCAGGTAAGACTTTGACTTTTACAAGTAAATTTTTGAATTTAGGGTATCATGTCAATGGAATTCAGAAATACTTAGTTTTATTCTCACTTGCATTTCATTAATTGTCTTGACAAGTGTATATTTATTACATGTGAACTATTAAAAATTACCCTGGTAGGCACTATGGGGGATAAAAGGCATGTAGTAGTATATAAAAAAAAATTAATAAAAAAAGCTTCATGCCAGGTACTAATCTAAGGGCTTGTCATCTGTTTTCTCATTCAATCCTTATAGAAACCCTGTAAGTAGTCTTTTGATCCCATTTTATAACTGAAAAAAAAAACTGAGGCACAAAAATGTTTACATTTTGTAATGTGTGCAACAGTGTGGAAAAATCTTTGTGCTATTACATGAGTCTATTATCGAAGACATATGTATGTGTGTGTGACACAATATAATCACAAATATTCATCACAACTACTCAAATTAATTATAGAATTGTAGCACTATTGCATTCTAGCTTCTTACCTCAATTAACCAGAGTTGATGAGCAACATGCTTACAACTACAAGATATGCATCCTTCATGTATGCAGACATACTTAGGAGCCCTCTCTGAGCTCTATGCATACAATTACGTATGGGGCCAAACTATTACTTGTCCCACAGGAATTCTAATTTCACCATTCCCAAAACATACCACCTGCTCCAGACCTGCTCTTCTTTCTGTAACTATGTTTCAGTGACCTGAAGTGTCATCCAAACCAAAATTCTGAGTTGTCTTGGAATCATCCTTCTGACTTATTTTATGTCCCACCAATAAATGCTCCTATCAATTCTATGTCTAATTATTTCTCAAACACCCTGGGGCAATCACATTTTCTTGGAAGTAAATGCTAAGCTGGAGACATGAGCACAAGCACTTTATTCAGGGGTTTCCACTGTGAAAGATAACAGAGGGAAAGAAGCAGGATTGGACAGTAAGAGCCATCAGGTTGTGTTGCAAACCTGATAGGGCAGGGAGTTTCAGACAACAAGGCAGATCTTTCAAAGTCAACCCAGTAGGGAGTTCAGCACTAGGGACTGACAATTACATGAGTCCCATGTTGGGAAGAAATGGCCAGATTCCAGTGCTGTAGGTATGCCAGCCACTGGTTGGGGATCCCCAGAATGAGCACGATCTCAATACAAATGCTGCAGTATATGTCAAAGACTACAGCAGGAGGCGGTTGGCTAACTGCACTTCTCGAAGCTGAATATAAAGTTCTTTCTTGAAGACAAACCCTAGTGACACCTCAATGGTTGCCACATACCCCCTCTTCTTTCTATTCTTCCTGTTACTGATTTGATTCAGATCCTCACAATGTTCACTGAGATCACTACAATGGTTTCCTAAGTGGTCCTCTTGACTCTAGTCTTGCTCACCTCCAATCCATACTCCACAATGCCACCATAGTCGTCTTTCCAAAGAGCAAAGGAGAAAAAGTAACTCCTCTCTTAAAACATGTCAGAAAATTATAGCTTCACAATATAATGTACAAGGTCCTTCATGATAGATTACCTGTTTGGCTTTAACCATTACTTCTCCCCCTGCTATATACACCCACGGCATCATTCCAACATCATCTCTTTCCAAGAAGTGTTCCCTGACTACGTCAGCCTATGATCTGTCTTTTGCTTGTTTGTTTGTTTTCCTCATTAGACTGTAGGTTCATCCAAGGCAGAAAACACGTTTCGCCTCCCTTAACTCTCATGCCAAGCTCACTGCCTGAACTTAAACTCCAATATACATTTATTGAATAAATTAAATAATATGGGCAAAAATGATACTTAATTGAAGATGAAACCTCAAGAGAATTGATATATCTATATGTGTATATATAGATATATATATAGTTTTATAATTAAAAAGGAAAATTACTGAATCTACCCCATCATCAATAATAAATTTAAAAAATCAGCATTATATGATTAAAGCATAAAACATGTTTGCTTACATGCAATATATTTGGGAATTTAAAAATGCCATGCTTATTTGTCTATTTTTTGAGGGGAATGCATGATAATTCATTTAGGCTTGATTCTGTAAGTGTCATTCAATTTTATTTTAGTGACCTAAGCTGTGGGCATGTCCGAGAGAAAATCAACAGCATCAGATTTCTAAGGAGATGGCACATTTTGTAAGATGCAATAAAAATTCTGTTTAATTAATGTGTTTACAAATCTTTGGTCATTATAAGTGGAGAAAAATTTAAGATTCCTTTTCCTACATTTTTTCTATGCATAAACTTATATGTGTTCTCACTATAAGATATAAAAAATTCTTTACATTTAGATTTTTCCTCCCAAATTTTGTCTTTTAGCAGGAAGAAAATAAAGATGTTTATTTTCTGTCCCTCCCTCCCTCTTTCTCTTCTTTCCTATCTTCCCTTGTTTTTTCCCTTCTTTGTTCCTTTTTTCATCCCTTTCCTCCCTCCTTCCCTCTCTCCCTCCTTCCTTGCTTCCCCACCTTCTCCTTCCCTTTCAAGAAGAGTATTACCTACAGGAAGAGAATGTGTTGTTTCACAGGTCGGTAAATGGCATAGCTATTTACACTTTCATCTGACTAATGACTTGTGTGAGAGTCTGGGGTCTTAGGGTGATAAATACGGTAGAAAAAGTGTCAGAAGAAACGAAATGACAGTGGCTGACACATGGATATCCACAAGACTCAGGGTGAAATTCTAAGAGTACATAAGAATGTTACTGGCTGGTCAGTGGAGAAACTGAAATGTGGAGAGGCCAGCCCTAGAATAAGGTTAAACCTTAGAGAAACGTCTATATATATATATAGAACATGCCCCCCCACCCCCGACAACACTTTTTCTTTACTCACACAAAGACAGAATAAAAATGCCTGTGAATAAACTTACTGTTTTACTAATGATAAAAAATATTAATTTCTTGAGAGAGAGAGAAAAAAAAAGAAATGTGGGGAGAAGTTGCAATTCTTCCTGTGACCTCTGTCTGACCTATGGGTATATTATAAAGCCTTGGCAGTTGTTTTGTTTTGTTTTGTAATGCAAGGATCAGACTTAAGCTACATTTGCCTAGCATCCGTTTCAAAGAGGCTATCTGCAATACACATTCCCAGCCACACCCCTAGATAAACAGCTGGGCCACTGCCACCCTGTGGGGCTCCTTCATTTTAAAGGTATTTGTTGATTTCAATAATCGACCTTTTGGGCCACTTTTTCTTTTTTTCTCTACCTGTACTTCAATTTCCCACTCTCATATTTCAAATTCACCAATAGTGAGCGAGCCCACAAAGCCCAAGGCCCCCACCTTCGACCCCATAAAAGCAGAACCCCACACCTGTTCTCCCTCCTCTCCCCTCAACCTTGCTGTGTGGCCTGAGGTGTGCTGTGCAGTTGCTAGGTCTTGTAAGTAATAAACCTTTATTTATTTATTTTTTCAAAATTTCCTGCTGGTTATTGCTGAAGGGCATCTTAAGAACCACAAGGGTTGGTCCAGTCATTCCACTGGTTTGGGAAGGGGACGCATCTGTGGGAAGTTCACAGGGGCCCAGGTGAGTGCCCCCAGGCATTTCTAGAGGACAGCATCACTACTGATGGGCTGAGATTGGCACAAAACAAGAGCTTTCTATCACTGAGAGTTGCATCTCCTAATATCCTTCATTTGGCAACCCTTCTGATTCATGATTTTCTATCCAAAACCCATTGCCACAACTCCTTATTTCTTTCTCCTCCTCCAACATTCTCACATTCAGCTGGTAACTTTGATCTTGTAGCTCTATCAGATTTTTCTGTTTTCTACTAAATAGCTCTGGCATTTGGGCTTATGTTCAGACTTATTGCAATCCTGTTCATTCAACAAATATTTATGAACATATATTAAATACCTAGATCTGCTTGGATACAAAGATGAGTAGGATGTATTCCTGCCCTAAAAAACTCACAGCCTAGAGGCAAATATGGAAAACATGCTTAGACCAAATTTAAATAGCACATTTTAAAAGCACGTATCACCAAGAGTGCATTTTAGATAGCATAAAATTTCATTAAGAATCTCTCACACTACATTCAAATACAAGTAAGGAAAATTAGATCCATATACGTATAAATATATTTTTGCTCCTAGGAAACATAGTTTATAAGTCCACAATATGCCCCTCTTGGCATTAAAAAGCCAAAGAGAGGTGGAGAAGTGTTATTGTTTGTAAAGTGAATGTGCATTAAACATCTGCTTTATGTAAACAAGTAAGAAAAGATCCAATAAACAATAGTGTCTCCCCCGTGTAGGCCTTAGAAATAAACTTTTATTTTGATGATGTTTGACTATACTGTAGCAATTTTGATATTCAACCAAGCTTAGTAAAATGGGAATTTTACCTTAAGTGGATTTCAAGCTAATATGCCTATTATGCCATGTCTCATATGGCATGTTTTTCTCTTATATAAAATACAATAAGATAGGATTATTTTCACATAAGTTGGGTAATAGGCTTATGTTCTGTAATACTCTTTGTGATTACAGAAACATGCAAGCACATGTCTTAAGGACTACCAATTTATTTTTATATAAAATTGGTGCTATCTCAAGGACATAAAATAAGCAAAATTATAATATGGAAAATAAGAATTTGGGTTAAAATATGTGATGGGCTACTTGAATATATAGTATAGGATTGCTCTAGAATGCTATTACTATTTATGTCACAGAAACATAGTTATACATTATAATAAAAGCCATAGAAATTACATATGTTGCTCATTTTTGGCTTTATAACTTTTTAATATGATGAATGATGGCAAGCCTGGAGTTGCCATTCTGTCATTGACTCGTTGACTGGCATCACTGGGAGTTGGGCAATGCAACAACTTTGTGGTGTCCATAGCTGTTCTGCATGTCTGATTTAACTATTCTCCAAATGAAGTACAGAGTTCTTAAATAACAGTCTGTGCTGAGCAATATGGGAGATATGAAGATAATAGTAACATTGCTTTGGCTTCTAGAATCATGTAACAGGTAGAGACAGGCTATAGTTTTTGTTTTCAAAGGCTACCCATTTCTCTTTCTCTGGTTTCCCATTTTTGCTTTTCTGTAGGCTTGGGTTGCCCTTGTTTTGTAATGGTTTCTGTTTTAACAGGAAGCATATTAGAAGTGCTTTTCTGAGTCAGAATCCTGTCTCCATTTTGAGGTCACCTACGAACTCCTGGGTGCTGAAGTTTATGTGAACTCAACCACCTTCTGCTATGCCTTCCTTCTCTGATTTGCCTTGGCACCTAACAACGCCCGATATCTTAGCTCTTGCTGTGTCCATCAAGGTCTCTCTAATGGACCACCGTATCATGGTTTCTGATAATGAAGTGGTCCTTACCCTTACTTGTTCATGTGGCAAACATCAGCAATATTAATTTACCAAATAGCTCTAAGATTCCTTAGACTGATAACCATCTATTTTTTTTTAGTGCCATGATAAACTTCTTTAGATGTGAAAATTTGAGACTTGTGGGGCTTGACTTAAAGGTAACTGGAGGCAGAGTGCTAACAGATATACCGTGTACAATAAATTAACAGGATGTTTTCAGTCAGAAATAAATAGGAGAAAAAAGAGGGAAGTGGTCCGTGAATCAAGGAGAAAAAAGTAAAAGCCTGTGGAGACAGGAAGGCAAGAGAGAAATTCCAAGGGTCAGGGAGGCCACATAACTTTTAAGAATAAAGATAGTCTAACATTCAGTTTTCAGTTGTGTAATGTGTTCTGATATAAAAAGCCCCATCATCTCAAAATATCCATAAACAGTTATTATTCACATAGCATTATATCAAGTGTATTTTAGAGAATGAAGAATTGAGGTAGTATTCAGAATGAGGGTTGAGTGGGGCTACAAAGGGACAGCAGGTATGAAGTGGTGGGCTCATCTTTGAATTCTTTTGAAATAGGAATTCAAAGTAGAGATAATTAGGAATACATACCCTACTTCCAGTGGGTGCAGGAGCCAGACTGTATTAGCCCCTGAGAGTCAACTGCTAAATTTTCAGAAAAGTTGTGAGCTTCTTATTAAATATAGTCACTATTAAAAGTTAAGTTATATAAGCATAATTAAATGAATTATTTTAAAAACAGAAGTAATAAATATTCAAAACATCACTTCCTAATGATTTTACTACTTTTTAATATTAGTTACAGGCTTTATTTATGTCTACTGTATCTCTACAGTGGAAATACAATATAACTGTGCAATTGCACATGCCTCCTCTACTCCAAATTCAGTAATAGATTGAATTTTGTATCTTGAAATTGGCTATGGTGGGGGTATTTACACCATGGACACTTGCAAATGCTATAAATCAGACATTTTTGTGGAAAGCCGGGTTCTTAAATATTTACCAGCAATCATTGCCACTACTCAGCTCACATGCAAGAATTTCAAGAGATTATCAATAAGTGGTGGTCCAGGGCATGTTGGGAAAGAAATTAGAGGGGAAAAAAGTCTCCAGAGACTGAGTAACTCCTGCAAGAGCTGAGTCATATGTGAGTTGCATGACTTCACCTTGCACTTCAGTCCATGGTTCTTGAATATTGAATCCAGAGCTTAAAAATCTGTGCTCATACTGCCCCATAAATCCAAGCCCCACCATTTTAGTTCTACTGAAACATCTCATTTTTAATCTTCTGTTTTGGAACTGAGGTGACATAGACATTTTTATCCCTTTTTGAATCAGTTCAGTGATGTTAAGAAACTCTACTTCTGACAAAGAAGGTGATAAATCTCTATAACTACATCATTTTATGGTATTTAAAAAGGCTCTACTAGATTTATATATTTTATCATTTTCTGGCTTTATATTACATTCCTAAAATCATGCTTATTGGATTTATCTTTGTTGATTAGGTTAACCAAAGAGGATAATACAAGAATATCCAACAGACCTTTGATTATTGGAGCATTTGTGTACTTCCTACATCATTTCCTCATCCCCTATTTTCAGTATCCCATAGCTAAAGTCACTGATAACTTGCAAGTTCTAACCTTTACACTGTTTTATAACCTTTTAATTTTTTATAAAGATTTATTTATTTATTTGAGGTGGGGAGAGGCAGAGGAACAAGGAGCCAGAGGCAGGGCTAGATCCCATGAGCCTGAGATCATGACCTGAGCCAAAATCAAGAGTCAGATGCTTAACCAACTGAGCCACCTATGTGCCCTTGTTTTCTGACCTTTGATGGAAGCAGAAGAGCAGCTCCAACCTCCTGATAGGATTATATACTGCGTAATTCTCATGGTTTTGTGAATCATTGATGTAATGTAGGGATGAGGTTGTGGGCTCTGGAGCCAAATTGATTCCAATCTTTGCCCTTTTACTTGATAGTTAGGTAACCTTGGGCATCTCTCAAGCTTTCTGAGGTTTGGTTTCCTCATCTGTAAAATATGGACAATGGTGTTATCTATTTCGTGTGTGTATCAGTTTCTTATGGTTGCCATAACAAATCACCACCAACCTGGTGCTTAACACAACAGAAATTTAATTACTCATGGTTCTGAAGGCCAGAAATCCAAAATCCAGGTACTGTAAAGGACGCACTCCCTCTAGATGCTCTAGGGGAGATTCTGTTCCTTGACTCTCCCAGCATCTGGTGGTTACTGTTGTTCCTTGGCTTGTGGCTGCATCACTCCATTCTCTGCCTCCATTGCTACGTTGCCTCCTTCTCTCTGTCTGCCTCCTCTGTATGTCCCTTGAAAGGACACTTGCCATTGGATTTAGGGCCCATTGGATCATCCAGGATGGTCTCATCTCAAGATCTTTAACTTAATTACATCTGCAAAGGCCTTTTTTCCCCCCAAATAAGATAACGTTCACCGGTTTTGGATATTAGGACAAGATATATCTTTTAGGGAGCTACCATTCAACCCACTAGAAAGGGGTAGTAAGAATTCAGTGAGTGACTACAGATAAGATCCTTAGAACAGTTCCTTGCACAGAATAAAGGAACATTAAATACTTCTCCTTCTCTTCCTTTTCCTTTCTTCCTGCTCTGTCCCTCCTCTTCTTTTCTCTCTTCTGTTTTCTTCTTTTTATTTATCACAATCACTAAGTTTCCATATTTAGCTCTAAGTCTCAGGATTCAGTTTTCAGTGAAGTCCTTCATTGCTTCCCAACCAAACCTAACCTCAATTTCGATGTTAGAGATTCTGGAGCAGAATTCTTCAACTTGAACTGTTTAAGTTCAGATGAAACATCTGTCCTTGTCTTCATTACAGAATATTTGTCTGAGTGCCTGCCTAAGAACACCTATCTCCTACAGCTTGGTTGCCTTTCTCTTTCCAGTTTACCTTCCAGGGCCTGGATAACTACTGCTGGCCCTCAAACACATGAGCCATGCTTCTGAATGCTTCCAGCAATGATTATGATTTAAAATAACTCACACAAAGAGGCAACCCACAGAATGGAGAAGATATTTGTAAATGACACTACAGATAAAGGGCTGGTATCCAAGATCTATAAAGAACTTCTCAAACAACACCCAAAAAACAAATAATCAAGTCAAAAAATGGGCAGAAGACATGAACAGACACTTCTCTGAAGAAGACCTACAAATGGCTAACAGACACATGAAAAAATGTTCATCATCATTAGCCATCATGGAAATTCAAATCAAAACCACATTGAGATACCACCTTATACCAGTTAGAATGGCAAAAGTTGACAAGGCAAGAAACAACAAATGTTGGAGAGGTTGTGGAGAAAGGGGAACCCTCTTACACTGTTGGTGGGAATGCAAGTTGGTACAGCCACTTTGGAAAACAGTGTGGAGGTGCCTCAAAAATTTAAAAATAGAGCTACCCTATGACCCAGCAATTGCACTACTGGGTATTTACCCCAAAGACACAGATGTAGTGAAAAGAAGGGCCATATGCACCCCAATGTTCATAGCAGCCATGTCCACAATAGCCAAACTGTGTAAAGAGCTGAGATGCCCTTCAACAGATGAATGGATAAAGAAGGTGTGATCCATATATACAATGGAATATTACTCAGCCATCAGAAAGGATGAATACCCAACTTTTACATCAACATGGATGGGACTGGAGGAGATTATGCTAGGTGAAATAAGTTAAGCAGAGAAAGTCAATTATCGTATGGTTTCACTTATTTGTGGAACATAAGGAATAGCATGGAGGATATTAGGAGAAGGAAGGGAAAAATAAAGGGGGGAAAATTGGAGGGAGAGATGAACCATGAGAGACTATGGACTCTGAGAAACAAACTGAGGGTTTTAGAGGGGAGGGGGGCTGGGAGATGGGTTAGCCCAGGGTTGATGGGTATTAAGGAGGGCACGTACTGCATGGAGCCCTGGGTGTTATATGAAAACAATGAATTGTGGATCACCACATCAAAAACTAATGATGTATTGTATGGTGACTAAGATAACATAATAAAATTAAATTAAAAAATAAATAAATAAATAAAATAACTGCACACTTTGTATTATGCACACTTACTCTTCTGGTTCTCTTTGCCTGAACCCAGCTTCCAGATGTCTCTGCTTGCTGACTTAGAGACACCAATGATGATCAAGCCCTGAGACAACCGTATACCATGCATTATGTATTTTGCCCTCCTCACTTCTCTGCTGTCAGTTCCCAAAGGAGGAACAGCTAACTTAGTTCCTGACTCATCCTAGTAGGGAAGCCTCAGGAACCCTGTCTTCTCTGTTCCATTTTGTGTCTTGGGACACAATGCAAAGTGGCCCTGGACAAACATGAGATACAATGGACTATTAGCAGCTAGGCTAAATTCCAAAAAGTTGAGCAGTTTGAATAGTTTAATAGTTTCTTAATATTTGGGGGAGTTGTATTGAAGCAAGAAGTAAGTGGTTTGTAAACTGAGAATATTTGAATGTCTAGTTATTCAGAGAGTCACCCATGAGTCACACTGGCAAACAAGCTGATTTTAGAGGCAAGTAAAATTTGACTACTCCCAAATTCAAAGAATAAAAATAATGCCTTCCATCAACATTTAAGAGCAGAACTCTTTTTCAAAGAAGTGGGAGATAGATATATATATATATATATATATATATATATATATATATATATATATATTTTGCTATACTTCAGCATTGTGTAACCTGTTTACTACTCTGGAAAGAACCCTGATGTACTTATTGTTTTATGCTTTCATTAATTCTTAACTTTACACCACAGATTTTACTGTGGATGAGTCCTGACTTTTTAGGGGTTATCTAAATACTTTACCTGATATTCATTTTACAGGAAAAAAAAAAAAAAGGATTTGAGATCAAGTTTCCTCAAAGGATTACTCTCTGCAGTACAGAAATGACTTTAAAAAAAAAAGTTACATTATCTGAGGACTGCAATGCATTAGAAGGGATTGTAGTAACAAGAAAAAATCTGGTAGGATTAGCTCACTGTAATACCATATTGCACAATATTTTCAAGTTTAGTCATATTATACTACACTGAACTTTTCAGTTTATTGATTTTCTGTACATTCCTGTTAAGATAGTGTAATGGCTGTTCAAAGCTCTAAATTGAAAAGAAAACTAAAGGTAGGAAAGTAACTTTTAAAGTTCTACTAATTAAATTACTTCACTGGGTGGTAGTTTACTCCATTTAGCATTAATTTTCTGGTCTTTTAGGAAATTAATGCAACTTGTTTAATGAACATAAGAGGTGTGATTTGCTTCCTGCATCTGGAACACAGCTTCAAAAGGAGTCTTTCCAACTTACCCTCTTATGACATCAGCAGGAATTATCTTTCTTGTTTTGTTTTGGGTTTTTTTTTCTCCGTTAACAGTAATAGAATCCTCAGTGTCCTGCCAGGACTTCAGAAATTACCATAGAATGTTTATCCTCTCCTGCTGAAGCCATATCCTAGTTGTGATACTTCCTTATTACACTCATGCCATCAACATTCTCCTGGAAACCAAGATTTGAAATATAGACCTTATTTCTCATCATTGTAACATTTAGAATATGCTTCAGCTCTAAGTTACTCAAAATCTCCAAAAACAGTGGCTAAAAGCAATTAAAGTTCCTTTTTTTCTCATGTTCAAGAAGTCCGGATTCAGGAAATGCAAGGATAGAATGACATGCCACAGTATTAGAAACCAAGGCTCCTTCTATCTTTTATATCTCAAACATCCTCAGCATGTGGCTTTTGCTTCATGGTCTCAGTTAGCTACTCATGCTCCAACCATCCAATCCTCATTTCTGGAAGAAGGAAGGGGCTAAGAAAGAGATGCCTCTGTTTCCAGTTCTTCATGTAAGCACCTTGGAAGTCACCACTCTGTCCTGCCAATAAGTAAAAAGTTGAACTGACTGAAAATTAACTACTCTTCTTGAATTGGTAAGACAGAGGAGGAAACAGGGAAAATCACTATCCCCAATGTTGCAGACAGACAGGGAATTGTGGTTTACTCAAGCAGAGATGAAGGAGCAGAAAACACTGTGGGAACCAGTGCTGGGGATAAGAAAAACTGAACTGTAATTGACAGATTATTGAAGACTCAGTGTGGACAAGTATGAGAACATATCCCCCCCTCCCCTCCCCACCAGCAGTGTTGTGAGATCTATCTCAGGAGTTTACCCAAGGTTGTCAGAAAAAAAAAAAAATACCCTTTTGCTTCCAACATGGGGAGGAGAAAAGGATGATTGTGGAATACACAAGAGGATCTGTTCTTCTCTATAAGGTCTGCCCTCTGGAGAAACTAGTTAATCAGAGCCTAACCTGCTGGGTTATTATCAGAGCCTAACAGACCTGGGGGAAGGAAATAACCAACTCTAGCCCACTCTAGTTATCCTGTTCCACCTAAGGGGAGAAAACAAATCTGAGACACACTTGTGAAGTTCACAGTCCAGAGACATAGGCTCACTAAAAGACTGAGACCTAATCATAAACTATAGAACACTTCCCCTCCACCCATACCTCACCATCATGAAAGGTCTACTTACAGCAGCTCCTTTTATTTGGTGCATCATGTTTAATTATCAAGAAAAGGTATGCCAAAGGCAAAAAGCACAAACTGAAGAGACAGAGCAAGCATCACAACTAGATGTGGCAGGGAGGCTGGAATTATCACTCTGCTAACTTAAAACAACTATGACTAATATGCTAAGGTCCCTAATGGGTAAGGTAGACAACATGTAAGAACAGATGGGCAATGTAAAAAGAGAGATGAAAACCCTAAGAAAGATTAAAAAAAGAAATATTAGATGTAAAAACATCTGTAACAGAAATGAAGACTGCCTTTAATGGGCTCATTAGTAGACTGGGCAAGGCTGAGGAAAGAATGTCTGAATTAGGGAACATATCAATAGGATTTTCCAAAACCAAAAACAAAGAGAACAAAGATTAAAAAACCAAAACCAAAACAAAAGAGCAGACTATCTAAAGATTCTGGGATACTTACAAAAGGTGTAACATATAAATAGTAAATACCAGGAGAAGAAAGAGAAAGGAATGGAAGAAATATTTGAAACAATAGTGACTGAAAATTTCCCCAAAGTAATGCCAAACCCCAAACTACAGATCTAGGAGGCTCAGAGAATACCAAGCAAATAAATGCCAAAAAACTACATGAAAGCATATCATTTTCCAACTACAGAACATTATAAAGAAAAAATGAAAAATACCAGAGGATAAAAACATCTTATCCCCAAAGAACAAAGATTAGAATTATATCCACCTTCTCCTCAGAACTCATGCAAGCAGGAAGAGATTGGAGTGAAATATTTAAAGTATTGGAAGAAGCTCCTCCCCCAAACCTATTAATTCTATACCCTGTGAAATTATCCTTTAAAAGTGGAGAAATAAAGGCTTTCATAGACAAACAAAAATTGAGGGAATTTTTTTGCCAGTAGACCTACCTTGCAAGAAATGTTAAATGTTAAAAGTTCTTTAGAGAAATTTGGATCTATAAGTAGAAAGAACATCAAAGAAGGAATAAGTGAAGGTAAAATGAAAACTTTTATTTTTCTTATTTTTAATTGATATAAAAGATAACTGTTCAAAATAATAATACCAAAAATATATTTAATTATATATATATGTGTGTATATTTGTAATATGAATAGCAGCAATGATACAAAGGATGAGAGGGAGGAATTAGGATTATTTTGGTATTTTAAGGTACTCATACTACACATTATGTGGTATAGAGTTATTTGAAAGTGGATTTAGCTTAGCTGTGAATATATATTCCCAAACCTAGGGAACCACTGAAAAAGGTAAAAACAAAGTATAACTGGTATGCTAAGGAAGGAGAGAAAGTGGAATCATATAAAATGCTAAGTTAAAACAACAAAAGACAGAAAATTGTGGAAGACAAAGATAGGAACAAAGGACAAGGGCAACATATAGAAAACTGTAACAAATATGGTAAATATTAATCCAACTATATCAACTTATAATTATTTAACATGTCAATCATCTAAATGCATGAATTAAATACAGAGATTGTCAGAGTGGACCAAGACACAAGATCCACATATATGTTGCCTCTAAGAAACCCATATAAATATAAAGACACATATAGATTAAAAGGAAGTGGATGAAAAAAATATGCCAGGATGGAACTAATCAAGAGAAAGCAAGAGTAGCTATATTAATTTCAGACAGAGTAGACGTCAAAGCAAGAAAGTTATCAGGGATAAAAAGGGCATTACATAATGATAAAGGGGCCAATTCCTCAAGAAGATATAGCAATCCTTAATGTGTATGTGCCTAACAACAGAGTGTGCACACGAGGTAAAAGCTGATAGAATTGCAAAAAGAAATAGATGAACCTCCTAGCATAGCTGGAGACTTCAATATCCATCTCAGAAACAGACAGATTCAGCAGGCAGAAAAATTAGTAAGGACATAGTTGAAGTCAACAACACCTGTAATCAATTGGATATAATTAACAACTACAGACTAATACATCTAAAAACAGCAGAACACACATTTTTCTCAAGTGCACACATGGAACATTCACCAAGATAGGCTATAGTCTGGACCATAAAATGCACCTTAACAAATTTAAAAGATTATGAATCATACAATGTCTACTCTCAGAACACACTGAAATTAAGCTAAAAAACAATAAGAGAAAGATAACCAAAAAACTCCAACATACATGGAGATTAAATTTCACATTTCTAAATAATACATAAATCAAAGAAGAAATCTCCAGAAAAATTAAAAAAAATATTTTGAACTAAATGAAAATGGAAAGAAAAAACTTGTCAAAATTTGTAAGATGCAACAAAAGCAGTATTTCGTGGGAAATTTATAGTATTGAATGCATATATTAAGACAGATGATCTAAAATCAATAATCCATTTCTAACCTTAGGAAACTAGAAAAAGAGAAAATTAAAAAAAAGAAATAAGACAAAGTAGGAATCAATGAAACTAAAAACAGGAAGTTGATAGAGGAAAATTAATGAAACCAAACACTGGTTTCCTGAAAAGACCAATAAAATTGATAAACCTCTAGCCAGGCTATTTAAGAAAAAGAGAGGACATAAATTATTAATATGAAAGAAATGGAAGAGGTGTATCAGGACAGACCTTGTGAATATTAAAAGGATATTAAGGGATACTATGAACAATTCTGTGCCTACAAATTTGATAACCTAGATGAAATGGATCAATTCCTTGAAAAACAGAATCTATCAAAACTCATGCAAGGAGAAATAAACAATCAAAATAGGTCAATATCAACTGAAGAAACTGAATCAATAAGTAATTTCAGTAAGGCCTCTCAAAAGAGATCATCAGTCCCAGATGGGTTCACTGGTGAGTTCTGCCAATCGTTTAAGGAAGAAATTATACCAATTTTCTACAATCTCTTTCCAAAGACAGAGGAAGAGAAAATACTCCCTAACTCATTCTGTGAGGCCAGCATTATCCTAATACCAAAGCCAGGCAAAAACATTACAAGAAAAGCAACTACAGACCAATACCTCTCATGAACATAGATGCAAACATCCTAAAAAAGAAAAAAAAAAATGGGTAAATGGAATCTGACAACATAAACAAAAAATCATACATCATGACAAAGTGGGATTTATCCCACGTATGCAAGGCTGGTTCATCATTATAAAATCAGTCAACATAATCTACTACATCAATAGAATAAAGAAAAAAATCATGTGATCATATCAATAGATGCAAAAAAGCGTTTGACAAAACCCAACATCTACTCATGGTAAAAAATCTCAGTAAACTAGGAATTGAGGGGAACATCTTCAACTTGATAAAGAGCATCTTAAAAAAAACAACAGGTAATGTCATGATCCAATAGTGAGAAATTTTAATCTCTCCCACAAAGATCAGGAACAAGACAAGGATGCTTCATCTCACCACTACTTTTCCACATCATACTGGAAATCCTAGCTAGTGCATTAAGACAAGAAAAGGAAATAAAAGTTATACAGATTGGGAAGAAAGAATAAAACTGTCTTTGTTCAGACTGCATGATCAACTATATGCAAAATAAAAAAGAATTGACAGAAAAATTCCTAGAAATAATAAATAATTTAAGCAAGGCTGCAAAATATAAGGTTGAAATACAAAAGTCAACTACTTTCCTCTATACAAACAATGAACATGTAGAATTTAAAATTAAACACCCACTAATATTTACATTAGCAATGTCCCCTAAAGCAGAATACCTTAGTATAAGCCAAACAAAATAAACATAACAAAAGTAGGATAACTATAAAACTCTGATGAACAAAATCAAGGATTTAGGGGACTAAGAACACATGTATCTCGATGAGCACTGAGTAATGTACAGAACTTTGAATCATTATATTGTACACGTGAAACTAATATAACACTGTATGTTAATTATACTTCAATTAAAAAAAGAGCAAAGGAAAGAAATCAAAGATTTAAATAAATGGGGAGATAGTCCATGTTTGTGGATAGTAGACTCAATATTTTCAAGATGTCAGTTCTCTCTAACTTTATCTATAGATTCAATGCATTACCAATCAAAGTCTCAAGTTATTTTGCAGACATTGGTAAGCTGATTCTAAAGTTATAAAGAGAGCCAAAAGACTCACAACAGTCAACACAATATTGAAGGAAAAGAACAAAGTTGAAGGTCAGACACTACCTGACTTCAAGGCTTCCTATAATGCTACATCAATTAAGACAGTGTGTTATTTGCAAAAGAAGAGACAAATAAATCATTGGAATAGAACAGAGAACCCAGAAAGAGACCCCATAAATACAGTCAACTGATGTTTGACAAAGGAGCAAAGGCAATTCAATGGAGCAAAGATGGTCTTTTCTACAAATGATGCTGGAACAACTGGACATTTACATATGAAACAACGAATCTAGACACAGACCTTATAACCTTCACAAAAGTGAACTGGAAATGACCACAGACCTAAATGTAAAACACAAAACTATAAAACTTCCAGAAGATAACATAGGAAAAAAAACTACATGATTTTGGTATTGTCATGTCTTTTTAGATACAACACAAATGACAATGATCTATGAGAGAGATAATCAATAAGTTGGACTCCATTAAAATTAAAAACTTCTCTGTGAAAGACAATGTCAAGATAATGAGAAGACAAGTCACCAACTGGGAGAAATATTTGCAAAAGACACATTTGATAAAGGACTGTTATAAAAATATACAAAGAACTCTTAAAACTCAACAATAAGAAAAAAAAAAAATTCAATTTAAAAATGGGCCAGGACCCTAAGAGATACCTCAGCAAAATAGATTTACAGATAGAAAATAAGCATATGAGAAGATGCCTCCACATCATATGTCATCAGCAAAATGCAAATTGAAATAACAATGACATATCAGTACAGTGCTGTTAGAATAGCCAAAATCTGGAACACTGAGGACATCAAATGCTCACAAGGATGTGGAGCAACATGAACTCTCATTCACTGCTAGTGGTGATGCAAAATGGTACAACGACTTTAGAAGACAGTTTGGCAGTTTCTTACAAAACCAAACATACTCTTACTGTAAGATCTAGAAATTTCACTCTTTGGTATTTACCCAAAGGAACTGAAAACTAATGACCACACAAAAATCTGCAAGTAGCACCTTTATTTATCACTGCCAAAACTTGGAAGCAACCAAAATGTCTGTCAGTAGGTGAATAGATAAAGTGTGTTTATCCAGATAATGGGATATTATTTGGTGCTAAGAAGAAATGAGCTATCAAGCCTGAAAAGACATGGAGGGACCCTAAATGCACATTACTAAGTGAAAGAAGTCAATCTGAAAGGCTACATGTTATATGATTCCAACTATATGACATTCTGGAAAAGGTAAACCTATGGACACAATAAAAAGATCATTGATTGCCAGAGGATGAGGGTTGCGGGGGAGGGGTGAATAAGGAGAATACAGCAGATTTTAAGGGCAATGAAAATAGTCTAAATGATACCATAATGATGAATACACATTATACATTTTCCAAATCAACAGAATGTCCAGCATAAAAAGTGAACAGTGATATAAATTCTGGGTTATAATAATGTGTCGATGTAGGTTCATCAATTGCAACAACGTACCACCTGGTAGGGGAAGGTTGGTAATGGGGGGAGGCTCTGCATGTGTGTGGGCAGAGAATATATGGGAAGTCTCTGTACTCTCAGTTTTGCTGTGAATCTAAAACCGTTCTAAAAAATACAGTCTTGGGATGCCTGGGTGGCTCAGTTGGTTAAGCATCTGACTCTTGATTTTGGCTCAGGTCACTATCTCAGGGTCCTGAGATCGAGTCCCACATCAGGTTCTGAGCTGAGTGTGGAGCCTGCTTAAGATTCTTTCTCTCCCTCTCTCTCTGCCCCTCCTGCTTGCATGTGCACTCTTCCTCTCTTTCTAAAGAAACAAAGAAAAACAAAGAATACTCTTAATTTAAAAGAGAATATAAAAGAAATGGGAGGAAGGAGAAGGGAAGGAAGAAAGGAAAGGATGAATGGAAGGGAGGGAGGGAGGAAGACATGTCCCTATCTCTTTAAATATACTCAGTGAGGGGCGCCTGGGTGGCTCAGTCATTAAGCGACTGCCTTCGGCTCAGGTCATGATCCCAGGGTCCTGGGATCAAGCCCCGCATCAGGCTCCCTGCTCGGCGGGAAGCCTGCTTCTCCCTCTCCCACTCCCCTGCTTGTGTTCTCTCTCTCGCTGTGTCTCTCTCTGTCAAATAAATAAAATCTTTAAAAAAATAAAAATTAAAAATAAAAATAAATAAATAAATATACTCAGTGAAAGGCACACATGACACATGTGCTTACATTTTCTTACCAGAGTTTGGGCACATGATAATTCCTTGCAAAGGGGGCTGAGAAACGTAGTCTTTATTTTTGGCAACTGTGTTCTCCAGTTTAACCTTATCCTTTATTTAGATTTCTTTTAGTGTAATCTTAAAAGTTGTATTTTTTATTTCTACAATGTGAAAGTGAAGAAATTATATAGTAAATAATATAAAAATTGCAAAATAGAAAAAAATAGAGACTGAAGGTCTAAAATTCTTCACCATAAAGAAACACAGGTTAGTGTCCAGGGCATAGGCTTTCAATTTCATATCTATGTAATATATAAGATTATACATAATTTATTTAACTAAGTATCTTGGAATTTTTTTCCATGTCAGTATATACATAGGCACCATACTGATAATTTTATCCAATCTTGGTATCAGCATTGACGAGAAGAAAAAATTTCCAATTTCTAATTCAGGCCCTCTTCTGTTTGAGCCTTCATTATACTTTATGAAATATTTTAAATTTGTATAACATGAAACATGAATAGTCAAAGTAGCTTGTGAAATATATTCCAAAGCCAGTTCAAATTTATAATCATCAAGACATATTCTCTAGTTTGTTTTGTTCCCTTAGGCTGATAATAAAAGCCACCTGTAAAATAGTTTGTTCCTTGGTTTGCCAAACCCAACGATGATAAGACTTAGATTTAGGTTTTTCTCCCTTCCTTATTTGGCCTAAATATTTCAGATCACTAACATACTCCTCTATTCCCTCCATCTCCACACTCATATTTAAAATCTCATGCTCACTGAATTTTTTCATCTATAGAACCTCAGGTTTCTATAACTGGGGCATTTATTTATTTAGACCAGTTTATCGGTCTCTACAGAACTCACAGGTAGCAGATGTGCCGTACCCATCACAGAATTACTAAAAGTTATGTTTTGTCATCTTTCTATGACCATATCAGTGGCAACACCATAGGATTTACTTATCTAAAATTCACTGTGGTCTTCTAAAGTAGGGGTTCCCAAACTGTGCTCCTTAGACCAACAGTAAGAACATCACCTGGGAACTTGTTTAAAATGCAGTTTATGGACCTACTGATTGAGAAACAAGATGGGGCCCAGTAATCTGAGTTTTTTTTTTTTTTAAAGATTTTATTTATTTATTTGACAGAGAGAGACCTAGCAAGAGAGGGAACACAAGCAGGGGGAGTGGGAGAGGGAGAAGCAGGCTTCCCGTGGAGCAGGGAGCCCGATGCGGGGCTCGATCCCTGGACCCTGGGATCATGACCTGAGCTGAAGGCAGACGCTTAACCATCTGAGCCACCCAGGCGCCCCCAAAATAATGATAATCTTACTATAGCTGCCACCCTACCCTCAATACCTCTCATTTTCTTCATTGACCCCTACATTTCCATCAACTTGGGAAAGATAACAAATCCTTTTTATTTCAAGATTTTATTTATTTATTTGACAGAGAGAGACCTAGCAAGAGAGGGAACACAAGCAGGGGGAGCGGGAGAGGGAGAAGCAGGCTTCCTGCTGAGCAGGGAGCCCGATGCGGGGCTCGACCCCGGGACTCCAGGATCATGACCTGAGCCGAAAGCAGTCGCTTAACCAACTGAGCCACCCAGGCGCCCCTTTTCATCACTGTCTTATTCTAAACTATATGTTATTCTAAGGAAATTAATAACTTGATTATTATACCTATTGACAAGCGAACTGCTACTGGCTTCTGAATCTCCCTCAGACATCTAGTGGGTGTGTTCCCATTACTGCAGAACTCAGATAGAATCACAGTTTTTTTTTTTTAATTTTTTTTAAAGATTTTATTTATTTTTTGACAGAGAGAGAGAGAGACAGCGAGAGAGGGAACACAAGCAGGGGGAGTGGGAGAGGGAGAAGCAGGCTCCCCGCAGAGCAGGGAGCCCGATGCGGGACTCGATCCCAGGACCCTGGGATCATGACCTGAGCCGAAGGCAGACGCTTAACCATCTGAGCCACCCAGGCGCCCAGTAATCTGAGTTTTAACAAGCTTTCTGGGTGATTTGAAGCACATCAACCTTTGGTAGCCACTCTCTAAATCAGAGGATTTTGACCTTGCTCACACACTGGAATTACCTGGGGATCTTAAAAAAAAAAAAAAAAAAAAAACGATGCCTAGGTTTTAACCCCAGAAATTCTGAATTAATTATTCTGGGATGAGGCTAGAGAATTGAGAATTTTACTGGCTCCCTAGGTGATTATAAAGTGCAACCAAGGTTGAGAACCACTGCTCTAAGTCATTTGTAACTTCACATTATATTTGCCAACTCCAGGTTCTTTGAGCTTTCTTCTTTCCCTGAGGATCTATGCCATATGAGGATACAGAGAGGCTACAGCGAATTAGATACTCCCTTGTTGTGAGTGGTTTTAGATACTAAATGGAATGTGACACTGCATCGTATCATTTCCTTTGGTTTTGTCTATCATACATGATGAGCCTTTGAACTTGAAGCTGAATTAATTTAATGCAATGTTTCCTTTTGAATCTATTGGATTTTGTGTGCATTGGGGTGACATGCAAAGCAAACATCTAAATGCTCTTCCTGTGATCTTTGGGAAAAGCACCAGAGGAGAAAGAGTGTCCACGGTACATTAACCATGTAAAGTGAGTTTAATCAGATGGAATTGATTTGTTTAAGTTACACTTACATGTACAAAAAGAAATGTTCTGGACTAAATAAATTCAGTATTAAAATTGCCTTCACATTCCATACCTAACCAATTTCATCACCATATATGCTACCAGTTAGATGCTACTTGGGGAAGAAAACGTGATTCTTCAGCTGGCAAATGAAGAGAGATAGCAAGAAGTAACTTCTTCATGGTTTCAGTGGGGAGGAATATGTTAAGTACCTTTTTTTCCCCCCTGTTATGCCAGACGTGGATTAGAAGCACTCTGAACTCGTTTTTTAACAGACAATGAATTGCTTTCTTCACACTCAGTCAAGTGTTTTAATCTTGTCTTTTTAAAACAAACATCAACCAGTGACATACCTCTTTTTGTTTTCAATCTCATTTTATATGTGGAGAAAGATCAGGGGTGACTATCCTTTGTAAGACAGGCTCGATAGTGGGAAAGGCTGCTTTGAAACTGGGATTCCTATTGTTTTTGAGATAAGAGGAGTCTAGAAAACTCAAGGCCACGTGACAGCATTTAACCAACAGAAGCAAGATGGATATAATTACTGAAACATGCAGCAAAGGCAGAATGGCAAATAGGGCATTTTGACTTGCAAAGATCTGTGGTGTGAGATAGATGGTCCAGCAGCAAGGGTACTCTACTTGAGTTTATAACAACAATGACGAGAAATCAAGAGCAAGGAAACAGAAAGCAGATGTCAGCTTTTGAAATGAAAAGTCATGTCCCCTTCTTCCCATTCCAGAGATGAGCAAATTCTCAGATCTTGGGCCCATCTATTGAAAGAGAACCAGAGTCCCCAAAGGAAGAGCCCTGAAATGTCACAGGAAGTATATAGTATAATTGTACTTTTCTCCCAATCCTCCTCTAAGGCAATTTAGCAGAGCATACTAAGAAAACGGGAATATCCAGATCTTTTGAGGCCTACAGGATATATGATCTGAGATGACACTAATACCAGAGGAACCAAAATGTTATCATGGTCCCTCTGTTAAGGTAAGAATCTATAGAGGTCAGGTGATACATAGAGTCCTGGCCCAAGTTCATCACACAAGGGTCTAATGAGGAGTCAACAAACTGGCCCATGGCCAAATTCTGCCCACCATCAATATTTAAAAATATTTATTGGAACACAGACACATTTCCTTTTTAATGTCTATATCTGCTTTTGTGCTCCCATAGCAAATCTGAATAGCTGCAATAGATACCATATAATCTGCAAAACCTAAAGTATTTACTCTGGCAATTCAGAGAAAAAGTTTTTCTGATCTTTAGTCTAATGGGTCCCCAGACCTACCCTATAATTTTTTCCATAGTCTCTGAGTAGAAAAATTAGGATGAATGTATCTAACAGTGGGCAGATTCCTGGCAGAAGTTACTTGCCTTATAGAATAAGAGCCGTAACAGTAGACAAGTCAAGTGGAAGCTCTTGAACATTCCACTCCCCACCAGCCAAGAAAGTAAGTCAAAAGCAGTAACACAAATCAGGTGGGATGGTTTGAATAATACTGCTCTTATAGTCTTAGAGTATGCAGGGGTGGCATTCCACATCACACACACACAAAAATGTAATTCACTGGAATGGCCCTCCATAAGCCATTGGGCTAAGCATAAATTTTACCAGTTATACTTAAACAATCAAAGCTGTCATGTCAAATATCATATTTTTACTTGGACAGATAAATATAGCCTTTGGAACTTGGTATGTGACTATTGATCCTGAAAAGGCATTATTTTCCATCCTTATGATAAGGAGAAACAAGAGAATTTCACATTCAACTAGGATGAATAAAGGAACATGTTTATAATCTTGGCCCAGAGCTATCTTACTTCTCCTACTCTTTGGCATAATATAACCCAAAGATAACTTGATCTACTTGACATTCTTTCATTTATATTGGTCTATAATATTGATGATACCTTATTAAATCAGGCCTAGAAAGGAAAATTTGACAAATACTCTGAATGCCCTGGTGACACCCCAGAGCACCAGAAAGTGGGAGAAAAATACTACAATTATTAAACGTTCCTTCTCATTGGGTTTGCGTTTTTAGGAGTCCATTGTTCTGTGACATACATATCCCCCCTAACATGAAAAACAGGATACTCTACCTTTTAGCTTCTATCGATAAGAAGAAGACACAACACTTGAAAATTCCTTTCTGATTTTGGAGGTAGCCCATACCACACTTAGGAATTCCTTTCTTGATTAACTCAGAAGGCTGTCCTTTTTGAGAAGAACTGAGAGTAAGAGGATTATAGTCCAGTTTTAGGCTATGAGACAAGATAAAAGCAGTTCTGTTTAGTCAATGTAGCCTGCTAGATGCAAAGATCTAGAGGATACACAGTGGATATTATGGTTAATTTTATATGTTCACATGGCTAGGTTATGGTGCCCAGTTGTTTAAACACTAGCGTAGATATTACTGTGAAGGTATTTTTTTTAAATAAATTGATACATTTACAATCAGTTTATTTTAAGTAAAACAGATTATTCTCTGTAATACGGTTGGGTTTCATCCAGTCAGTGAAGACTTTAAGAGAAAGACTTAGGTTTGAAGAACAAATTCCACCTCAAAACTACAACATAGAAATTATACTTGAATTTCCAGCCTCCTGGCTGTTTTGCCCCACAAATGTTGGACTTTCCACTGCCACAATTGTGTGCATGAGCCAATTCTTTAAAATTTCTGTCCCTATCTATCTATCTATGTATCTACCTACCTACCTACCTATCTACTATCACCTATCCATCCAACCATTCATCCTATTGATTCTGGGTTTTTGTTTGTTTGTTTGTTTTGTTTTGGAGAATTTGGACTAATAGAGTAGATGAAGATATGGATAGGAGATTGGCAGTGAAGAAGTATAGGATTCTGAAATCAGGTTATGCCATATGAAAGGCAGCTAGTTGCATCGCACTATCTCCTAATAATGAATACTTAACCAGGCAATATTAATTGATGATGGGACCTGAGCTATGCCTTATGAGCTAGTATTGGCATAATCACTAAATCAGACTAAGTGGACACAGCAGTGATACATTATGCAATGGAAAACCTTCATTCAGAATTGGTCCCACCCAGGTCTTCAGAGTACAGATAAATTACAGGAACTAGGGGTTCATACTCCATTTATCTACCTGTGTCACATCAATGCCTTACCTCAGTTCACACCATGACCAGCTGATGGGTAGAACAGCTTGTTTGTTAATGCAAACCAATAAAGAGCTCCTAATCCACTAAAGACCCATACAAGGATATACCCAAAGAACAGTGATCAGGAGAAATCTTCTCAGAATCAGTAGCCTGGGTAGTGCATTTGGTCATGCACTTTGTTTGAAGAAAAATGTAGTCTGAGTTAGGAATAAACATGTCTCATTGGCAGGGGTGAATGGCTTAGAGGTCAGAGGCAAAGAAATGTATATGGATGGACCTATGGGAACAGACACAAAGTGTGTAGAACTCCGTCTCATGTCAATTTCAACCATAGAATATCCACTGGAATATTCCATTTCAGAGAAAGGACTGAAAACTAGCTGTCCAGAATGTCTCATTCAGTAGATGTTAGCCAGTAACTGCCCTTGGTTTTCCCACTGTTTCCCCATGAACAAAAGGGTCATGATGGCAGCAATGAAAGCCATGCATAGTTGAATTAGCATTAACTCCATCTCACCAAGCTTATTCTAGCTACTTAAGATTGACTCTACAATTCCTTAAGGAGATGATTTAGCCCCTTGTTGGCAAGCTAGTAACATTAGACAACTCCTACCCTTCTATGATTTATTTTCTCAAGAATGATACATATTCCAAGTATGGATGTGTCTTCCTTGCCTACAGTGCCTCAGTGTCAGAGGGCTCAGGGACCCACTTTACAGTAAAGTAAGTATGACAATGGGCATATGACTATGAAGCCACTAGTCCTCCTATGAATTACATCACAGGAATCTGATAGCCTGATAGTAATGCAATCTTCTTAAAGGTAGAGCTAAGCCACAGCATGGAGATGACATTCTGTGAGTTGAGGTGCTGTCCTTCAAGATACAATTACATGGTACTCTGTCATGACACAGTGATAAATATGGATCTGGGAACCAAGGGGTGGAAAGAGGAGTTGCTCACTCTCATCATTAATTCTAATCAATTTACTGGGAGACTTTGTGCTTGTTACCAGCAAAACTGTAGATTTTGTTTCATTAGAGATCCTGGTTCCTGGTAGAAGGGGAACACTTCTTTCAAGGTACAGAAAAAGGATTCTGCCAAACCTAATCAAACTGCCATGTTGTCATTAGGGGACACCTCATGCTTGTAGTTTAGCAGGCAGAAAAAAAGAATTCCTATATTGGCAGGAGTAATGATCCTGATTATCATAAAGGTATAGGACTCCTATATAATGAGAGTGGGGACAAGAATGTCTACAACCCCTGGATGTTACTGGGGAACATCCATGGTGTTCCATGCATAGTGATAGCTATGAACGGGCAGCTGAAACAGCCACAGTTTAAGAAGTACATAATAACGGGGGGCTCAGCTCCCTCAGAAACAAGTCTGCGTTACTCCATGGGACAAAAAACCCAGACCAGCAGAAGTACAGCTGAATATAAGAGCAAACTGGGATGGAAAGTGCAGAAAGATGATGAATATCAATTATGGCTTTGTAATGCTGTATCTTGTTCCATGAAACCTCTAGTTATAACGGGTTATGGTTTTACTTTTGTTTGTTTTTTAGAAATTGTGACCGGATACCACTTTCAAGCAGCACAGACAGGGCATTAGAACAATGAAAACTTAACAAGAATTGTAATTCAATAAATTAGCTTACACTCTGGAAAATAAAAGAAGTATATGCAGTAAAATTTGTCTTTAGAAAGCATGTAACTTCTTTTCTTCTCTTCCAAAATATAATGAAGGGGACTTGAGAGGTTACCTTGCCTGCTATTCAGAAAAATCTAAATTTAAGACATTCTGATAGGCAAAAAACTTTGTATGTGTATATGTCTATATCCCATTGCTCAATAATACTGATGAAAAGTTAAAAAAGCTTCATCTGATCTTAGATCTTACCTAACTTCCTCCTGTTGCAAGCTACACTTGTTCAACAACTGATAAGTATTCATTTCTTTGCCACTCTGTATTTCTACACCATTACAAAACTATCTTCCAACATCTCCAGTAAATAATCTTATTTTTTTAAAGATTTTATTTATTTATTTGAGAGAGAGAGAGTGCACATGCATGAGTTGGGGGGAGGAGCACAGGGAGAGGGAGAGAGAATCTGAAACAGACTCTGCACTGAGTGTGGAGGGACATGGGGCTCAATCTCACCACCACGAGATCAAGACCTGAGCCAAAACCAAGAGTTAGATGCTTAACCAACTGAGCCACCCAGGTGCCCCAATAATCTTACTTATTAAGCAGAAATGAAAAGACAGAAGATTTTGTTTTGGGATTTCCAAGTTCCTGCACCTATTACCTATCCAGATTGTTTTTGGAGCTGAGAACCTAGGATTTAAACAAATAATTCTTTAAAAACCTTTCAGATACAGATTTTCATATACATGGCTCTTGGAACATACTGGCTCCTAAATTATGACAGCAATCCAATGGAGGGTTTTATTGACCTGATTCTCATTTGTCTCAAACCTAGCCTCCAGACTTCTACCAGTGTACTCTTAAAATGGAAATCTGATGATGTTGGTTTTCTGCTATAAATTTTCAGATGCTCCTCTATCATTCTATAAATCCCTCTGTGTTTTGGTCTCTAAAACACCTTGCCAGCCTCATCTGCTGACACAATTTACTTCTTTCTTTTGTGTCTAAAAATGTACTCAACATCATAAAGTATTGTTTCTGTGTTACATCCATACATGGCAAATATATTGTAACTAATTGTCTATCTACTTCTTTTATATGCTTTTCAAGGGCAGATTCCCCATTTCCTTAATGAATAATAATTGTGCATTGGATTGGGCCATACCTTGGAAAGATGCTACTGGCCAGTAGACATTCCTCATACCTAAAGAAACTTGAGAAGCCTTGGATGAGGGAAGTCAAATGTAATTGTGAAAGCCACAAGCAAAATAATGTAACTGGACCACTATCTTATGCCATACACAAAAATTAATTCAAAATGGATTAAAGACTTGAATATAGGACCTGAAACCATAAAACTCCTAGAAGAAAACATATGTGGTGAATTCTTTGACATTGGTCTTTCTGCTATTTTGGATCCAAATGCAAAGGCAACAGAAGCAAAACTAAACAAATGGGACTACATCAAACTAAAAAGCTTCTGCACAGCAAAGGAAATCACCAACAAAATGAAAAGGCAACCTACTGAATAGGAGAAAACATATGAAAATCATATATCTGGTAAGGAGTTAATATCCAAGATATGTAAAGAATTCATACAACTCAGTAGCCAAAAAAACCCACATTCCAATTAAAAAATGGGAAGAAGATATGAATAGACATTTTTTCAAAGAAGATACACAGATGACCAACAGGTACATGAAAAAGTGCTCAACATCACTAATCCTCAAGAAAATGCAAATCAAAACTGCAATAAGATGTCATCTCACGCCCATTAGAATGGCTCTTATCAAAAAGACAAGAGCTTGGGGGGGGCGGAGCAAGATGGCGGAGGAGTAGGAGACCTGGATTTCGTCTCCTCTCAGGAATTCAGCTGGATAGGGATCAAACCATTCTGAACACCTACAAACCCAACAGGAGATCGAAGAAAAGAAGAGCAACAACTCTCTCATCAGAAAAGCGACCACTTTCTGGAAGGTAGGACGTGCGGAGAAGTGAATCCACGGCGATATTCGGTAGGACAGACGGCGGGGGAGGGGCCTCCGTCGGCCGCTTCTGGCAAGTGATAGAGCCGCGGAGCATAAAGTCGGAACTTTTAGAAGTCGGCTCCGCTGAGGGACGTCACTCCAGTGGCTAAGCGGGGGGTGGAACCCTCCGGGACAGTGTGGTCTCAGGACCCTCGGGGTCACAGAAAGACTGGGGGTGCCTGAGTGTGGCAGAGCTCCCAGGTATCGGAGCAGGGAAGCCGGCTGCAGAGGCGGAGCCCAGGCGGGGGCTCTCAGCTCGGGGTGGCCATTGACCGTGATCCGCGGCACAGTCGGGCCCCTGCTCCTCCAGCAGGGACCCAACAAGCGGCAGATCCGGGGAGACTCACCTTCCTCCCCCGGGAGGAGCCGCGCGGGAGTGCACCGCAGGGATCTGCTGGGTTTGGAGACTCCAGACCGGATCGGGTGCCAGAGATAGAAACGCGCGGTCACAGGCCGGGTGAGCACGGAGTGCGGCCGGAGACCGGGGAGACGGGAGTGACTGACGGCTTTTCTCTGGGGGCTCACTGAGGAGCGGGGCCGAGTTCTCAGCTCCTCTGGGGTAGAGATTGGGAGGCCGCCATTTTCACTCTCTGCCTCCAAAGCTGTATGGAAAGCTCGCAGGGAACAAAAGCCCCGGAGAGCAAACCCGAGCAGATTACTTAGCCGGGAGGGGGCAAGGGCGGGGCAAGTCCGCCTCCGGCAGAGACATTTGGAAACCACGGCAACAGGCCCCTCCCCAGAAGATCAGCGAGAACAGCCAGCCAAGACCAAGTTTACCGATCAATGAGAACGGCAGAACTCCAGCGCTAGGGGAATACTGCACATAGAATTCACGGCTTTTTTACCATGATTCTTTAGTCTTTCAAAGTTAATTTTTTTTTTAACTGTCTTTTTCTCTTTTTATTTCTTTTTGAATTTTTCTTTTTCCCTTTTTCAAACAACATCTTATCAATCCCTTTTTTTAAAAAAAAAACATTTTTATTTTTCATTTTTAGAGTCATATTCTATCCCTTCATAGTAGTTACCCGTATTTTTGGCTTATATATATAAGTTGTTCTCTCTTTAAAATTTTGAGATAGTTTCTTCTAACAGATTAAAATATACCCTAAATCTCTAGTATATGGTGTTTTCTATTCCCCTGCCTGATCACATCCTCTCCCTTTTTTTTTCTTTTTCTTTTTTCTTTTTTAAATCCTCTTCTTTCTTTTTTCAAACAACTTCTTATCAATTCCTTTTATAAAATTTTTTATAATTTCCATTTTTACAGTCATTTTCCATCCCTTCATCATATCAACCCTTATTTTTGTACATATATAAGTTTTTCTTTCTTTAAAATTTTGGGAGACACTTTCTTCTAAAAGACCAAAATACACCCCAAATCTAGTGTGTGTCACTGATCTATATACCATATAGATCATATTTGATCACATTCTGGTTTTTCTTTTGTTGTTGTTGTTTTGTTTTGTTTGTTTTTGTTTTTATCTTTATCTTTATCTTTTTTTTCTTTTTCTTTTTTCTCTCTTTCCCCTTCTTATCCCACTGCTTCAGGTCTTTTCTGATTTGTTTAGAGTATATTTTCTGGGGACGTGGTTACTCTGCTAGCATTTTGTTCTCTCATTAATCTATTCTCCTCTGCACAAAATGACGAGACAGAAAAAATCACCTCAACAAAAAGAACAAGAGGCAGTACCAACTGCCAGGGACCTACTCAATACGGACATTAGTACGATGTCAGATCTAGAGTTCAGAATCATCACTTTAAAGATACTAGCTGGGCTTGAAAAAAATATGGAAGTTATTAGAGAAACTCTTTCTGGAGAAGTAAAAGAGCTAAAATCCAACCAAGTAGAAATCAAAAAGGCTATTAATGAGGTGCAATCAAAAATGGGGGCGCTAACTGCTAGAATAAATGAGGCAGAAGAGAGAATCAGTAATATAGAAGATGAAATGATGGAAAATAAAGAAGCTGAGAAAAAGAGAGATAAACAACTACTGGATCATGAGGGCAGAATTCGAGAGATAAGCGATACCATAAGACGAAACAACATTAGAATAATTGGGATCCCAGAAGAAGAAGAAAGAGAGAGAGGGCCAGAAGGTATAATGGAGCAAATTATAGCAGAGAACTTCCCTAATTTGGGGAAGGAAACAGGCATCAAAATCCAGGAAGCACAGAGAACCCCTCTCAAAATAAATAAAAATAGGTCAACTCCCCGACATCTAATAGTAAAACTTACGAGTCTCATAGACAAAGAGAAAATCCTGAAAGCAGCTCGGGAGAAGAGATATGTAACCTACAAGGGGAGAAACATTAGATTGGCAACAGACCTATCCACAGAGACCTGGCAGGCCAGAAAGGACTGGCAGGATATATTCAGAGCACTAAATGAGAAAAATATGCAGCCAAGAATACTCTATCCAGCTAGGCTGTCATTGAAAATTGAAGGAGAGATAAAAAGCTTCCAGGACAAACAAAAACTAAAGGAATTTGCAAACACAAAACCAGCCCTACAGGAAATCTTGAAAGGGGTCCTCTAAGCAAAGAGAGAGCCTAAAAGCAACATAGACCAGAAAGGAACACAGACAATATACGGTAACAGTCACCTTCCAGGCAATACAATGGCACTAAATTCCTATCTTTCAATAGTTACCTTGAATGTAAATGGGCTAAATGCCCCAATCAAAAGACACAGGCTAACAGACTGGATTAAAAAACAAGATCCATCGATATGCTGTCTGCAAGAGACTCATTTTAGACCCAAAGACACCCCCAGATTGAAAGTGAGGGGGTGGAAAACCATTTACCATGCTAATGGACACCAAAAGAAAGCTGGGGTGGCAATCCTTATATCAGACAAATTAGATTTTAAACCAAAGACTGTAATAAGAGATGAGGAAGGACACTATATCCTACTTAAAGGATCTATCCAACAAGAAGATCTAACAATTGTAAATATCTATGCCCCTAACATGGGAGCAGCCAATTATATAAGGCAATTAATAAAAAAAGCAAAGAAACACATCGACAACAATACAATAATAGTGGGGGACTTTAACATCCCCCTCACTGAAATGGACAGATCGTCTAAGCAAAAGATCAACAAGGAAATAAAGACTTTAAATGACACACTGGACCAAATGGACTTCACAGACATATTCAGAACATTCCACCCCAAAGCAACGGAATACACATTCTTCTCTAGTGCCCATGGAACATTCTGCAGAATAGATCACATCCTAGGTCATAAATCAGGTCTCAACCAGTACCAAAAGATTGGGATCATTCCCTGCCTATTTTCAGACCACAATGCTTTGAAACTAGAACTCAATCACAAGAGGAAAGTCGGAAAGAACTCAAATACATGGAGGTTAAAGAGCATCCTACTGAAGAATGAATGGGTCAACCAGGAAATTAAAGAAGAATTAAAAAAATACATGGAAACCAATGAAAATGAAAACACAACTCTTCAAAATCTTTGGGATGCAGCAAAGGCAGTCCTAAGAGGAAAGTATATAGCAATACAAGCCTTTCTCAAGAAGCAAGAAAGGTCTCATATACACCACTAACCCTACACCTAAAGGAGCTGGAGAAAGAACAGCAAATAAAGCCTAAACCCAGCAGGAGAAGAGAAATAATAAAGATCAGAGCAGAAATCAATGAAATAGAAACTAAAAGAACAGTAGAACAGATCAACGAAACTAGGAGCTGGTTCTTTGAAAGAATTAACAAGATTGATAAACCCCTGGCCAGACTTATCAAAAAGAGAAGAGAAATGACCCAAATCAACAAAATCATGAATGAAAGAGGAGAGATCACAACCAACACCAAAGAAATACAAACAATTATAAGAACATATTATGAGCAACTCTATGCCAGCAAATTAGAAAACCTGGAAGAGATGGATGCATTCCTAGAGATGTATCAACTACCAAAACTGAACCAGGATGAAATAGAAAACCTGAACAGACCTATAACCACTAAGGAAATTGAAGCAGTCATCAAAAATCTCCCAAAAAACAAAAGCCCAGGGCCAGATGGCTTCCCAGGGGAATTCTACCAAACATTTCAAGAAGAATTAATACCTATTCTTCTGAAACTGTTCCAAAAAATAGAAACGGAAGGAAAACTTCCAAACTCATTTTATGAGGCCAGCATTACCTTGATCCCAAAACCAGACAAAGACCCCATCAAAAAGGAGAATTACAGACCAATATCCCTGATGAACATGGATGCAAAAATTCTCACCAAAATACTAGCCAATAGGATCCAACAGTACATTAAAAGGATTATTCACCACGACCAAGTGGGATTTATCCCTGGGCTGCAAGGTTGGTTCAACATCCACAAATCAATCAATGTGATACAATACATTAACAAAAGAAAGAACAAGAATCATATGATCCTCTCCATAGATGCAGAAAAAGCTTTTGACAAAGTACAGCATCCTTTCTTGATCAAAACTCTTCAGAGTATAGGGATCGAGGGTACATACCTCAATATCATAAAAGCCATCTATGAAAAACCTACAGCGAATATTATTCTCAATGGGGAAAAACTGAGAGCTTTCCCACTAAGGTCAGGAACGCGGCAGGGATGTCCACTATCACCACTGCTATTCAACATAGTATTGGAAGTCCTAGCCACAGCAATCAGACAACAAAAAGAAATCAAAGGCATCCAAATTGGCAAAGAAGAAGTCAAACTCTCACTCTTTGCAGATGATATGATACTTTATGTGGAAAACCCAAAAGACTCCACCCCAAAACTGCTAGAACTCATACAGGAATTCAGCAAAGTGGCAGGATATAAAATCAATGCACAGAAGTCAGTGGCATTCCTATACACCAACAACAAGACAGAAGAAAGAGAAATTAAGGAGTCGATCCCATTTACAATTGCACCCAAAACCATAAGATACCTAGGAATAAATCTAACCAAAGAGACAAAGGATCTGTACTCAGAAAACTATAAAATACTCATGAAAGAAATTGAGGAAGACACAAAGAAATGGAAAAATGTTCCATGCTCATGGATTGGAAGAACAAATATTGTGAAGATGTCAATGCTACCTAGAGCAATCTACACATTCAATGCAATCCCCATCAAAATACCATCCACTTTTTTCAAAGAAATGCAACAAATCATCCTAAAATTTGTATGGAACCAGAAAAGACCCCGCATAGCCAGAGGAATATTGAAAAAGAAAAGCAAAGCCGCCGGCATCACAATTCCGGACTTCAAGCTCTATTACAAAGCTGTCATCATCAAGACAGCATGGTACTGGCACAAAAACAGACACATAGATCAATGGAACAGAATAGAGAGCCCAGAAATGGATCCTCAACTCTATGGTCAACTAATCTTCGACAAAGCAGGAAAGAATATCCAATGGAACAAAGACAGTCTCTTCAACAAATGGTGTTGGGAAAATTGGATAGCCACATGCAGAAGACTGAAACTGGACCATTTCCTTACACCACACACAAAAATAGACTCCAAATGGTTGAAAGACCTCAATGTGAGACAGGAGTCCATCAACATACTAAAGGAGAACACAGGCAGCAACCTCTTTGACCTCAGCCGAAGCAACTTCTTCCTAGAAACATCGCCAAAGGCAAGGGAAGCAAGGGCAAAAATGAACTATTGGGACTTCATTAAGATAAAAAGCTTTTGCAAAGCAAAGGAAACAGTTAACAAAACCAAAAGACAACCGACAGAATGGGAGAAGATATTTGCAAATGACATATCAGATAAAGGGCTAGTATCCAAAATCTATAAAGAACTCATCAAACTCAACACCCAAAGAACAAAGAATCCAATCAAGAAATGGGCAGAAGACATGAACAGACATTTTTCCAAAGAAGACATCCAAATGGCCAACAGACACATGAAAAAGTGCTCAATATCGCTCAGCATCAGGGAAATCCAAATCAAAACCTCAATGAGATACCACCTCACACCAGTCAGAATGGCTAAAATTAACAAGTCAGGAAACGACAGATGTTGGCGGGGATGCGGAGAAAGGGGAACCCTCCTACACTGTTGGTGGGAATGCAAACTGGTGCAGCCACTCTGGAAAAGTGTATGGAGGTTCCTCAAAAAGTTGAAAATAGAGCTACCATATGATCCAGCAATTGCACTACTGGGTATTTACCCCAAAGATACAAAAGTGGGGATCCGAAGGGGTACGTGCACCCCGATGTTTATAGCAGCAATGTCCACATAGCCAAACTGTGGAAAGAGCCAAGATGTCCATCGACAGATGACTGGATAAAGAAGAAGTGGTATATATATACAATGGAATATTATGCAGCCATCAAAAGGAATGAGATCTTGCCATTTGCAACGACGTGGATGGAACTGGAGGGTATTATGTTGAGTGAAATAAGTCAAAAAGAGAAAGACATGTATCATATGATCTCACTGATATGAGGAATTCTTAATCGCAGGAAACAGACTGAGTGTTGTTGGAGTGGGGGGTGGGGTGGGAGGGATGGGGGGACTGGGTGGTGGACACTGGGGAGGGTATGTGCTCTGGTAAGCGCTGTGAATTGTGCAAGACTGTTGAATCTCAGATCTGTACCTCTGAAACAAATAATGCAATATATGTTAAGAAAAAAAAAAGAAGAAGAAGAAGAAGGTAGCGGGAGGGGAAGAATGAAGCGGGGGAAATCGGAGGGGTAGACGAACCATGAGAGACGCCGGACTCTGAAAAACAAACAGGGTTTTAGAGGGGAGGGGGGTGGGAAGATGGGTTAGCCTGGTGGCGGGTATTGAGGAGGGCACATTCTGCATGGAGCACTGGGTGTTGTGCACAAACAATGAATCATGGAACACTTCATCTAAAACTAATGTTGTAATGTATGGGGATTAACATAAGAATAAAAAAAAAAAGACAAGAAATAACAAGTATTGACAAGGTTGTACAGAAAAGGAATCCTTGTGCACTGCTGGTAGAAATATACATTGGTGCAGCCACTATAGAGAACAGTATGGAGGTCCTAAAAAAAAACTAAAAATAGAACTACTGTATGATCTAGCAATTTACTTCTGGGTCTTATTTGAAGAAAACAAAAACACTAACTCAAAAAGACATTTGCCCCCAAATGTCTGTTTTAGTGTCTGTTGATGGATGAATGGAAATAAACACGCACACACATACATACACACAATGGAATATTATTCAGGCATAAAAAAAGAATGGAATTTTGCCATTTGCGACAACACAGATGGACCTTAAGGGCATTAGCTAAGTGAGATAAGTCAGACAGAGAAAGACAAACACCATATGATCTCACTCATATCTGGATTCTACAAAATAAAAACAAAAGCAACTCATAGGTAGAGATAACAGATTGATGGTTGCCAGAGGCAGGAGGTAAGGGGTGGGTAAAATGGGTCAAAAGGTATAAACTTCCAGTTATAACATAAATAAGTCATAGGATGTAATGTACAGCATGGTGACTACAGTCAACATACTGTACTACATATATGAAAGTTGCTAAGAGAATAGATTTTGATTTCTTGTGTCCACATCACAAGAAAAATTGTAACTATATATGATGATGGATGTTAACTATATTTGTTGTGGTGATCATTGTGCAATATATACATATATCAAATCCTGTTGTGCAACTGGAAACTAAAAAAATGTTTTATGTCAATTATACCTCAATGGGAAAAAAATACAATTGTGAAGAATAGATTTGTGACCAGAGGAATAGCTCATACGATAGTGGTAGACTTAATTAATTAGGACATAAGAAGAGCCAATATGAGATCATTCACTATAAAGATCCAATGAAACCATGGATGGCAATGGGAATTGAAAAAGAGAGTTTGCAGAAATCCACCCCTGAGGGAGGAATTCTTGTCATTCTTTAACCAATCTTTTCACGTAAGAATGTAGATCTCATCCCACGGGTGAGGGAAGACAGAAAAAGGAGCAATACCGAAGTGAGAAGGCATGTGTCCTGAGATGTCTGAGGCCACTCCACCTAGACCAAATCACATTTTCCAAGGTAAGAATGTTCAACAAATTCTCTAAAAGTTCTCGGGGATCAATAAGTACATTATGTAAAGGCAATAGAGATGATATGGTATTTTTGGTGTTTGGTATATTAGATGAAAAGCCACCTGATATTTTAACCGGTTGTATGACCATTGATTTTGATTTCTGTTAAGAGATAAAAATGCTGACAGTACCAGCTGTTTCTTGGCCAAAGATGCTGTGGGTCCCCAGCTTTGTAGTAAATGACCAACATCCCTGGATGAGTTCAGTCACCTGCAGCCTGCCTTGTCAGCACAGTTGGCTATTTAGGAACCAGTGGGGGTTTATTACAAGTTTATCTTTCAATAGAACCACCTGCCTGGAGTTGAATTGTCTGAGATATAAATATAGAAATAGTGCACAGGATAGTTTTACCATTAAAGAGGAGAAGAACATTAGATGGGGGCAGAGGAGCAAATATTCATTCTACTTTATAGGAGCCTGGGTAGGGTCTTGGGAATTTTTATCTAGTTAGCTTTGGAACTGTAAAAGAAAATAACATTAGCAGCACCAGGATGTTTCAACATCTAAAATCTACTGAATGTCATTCTAATCTCTTAAGGTCAGGGAAAGAATGCAGGGTGGGATATTAGCCTTGTCAACCCTAATAGCAAAATGACAACCCATAAAGCAAACCATTGTAGTTACCTCTTGAGGTTACTAAAAAGTAGAACATACCCAGTTCTGCAAATACCAGCTGGGTACAGTTCAAAGCACTCATAAACTCTTTAGAATAATGCATTGTATTATTGGTAGGGTCAAAAATGTCTCGATCAGTGCACATTTCTATACCAATGACCAATTTGTTCTTGAGGTGTGCAGTAGAGTATCCTTATAATTTTATGATGTAACAGGTGAAAGATCAGAATTTTTAAATTTAACTTGAATCTACTGTACCAATGATATTTATCTAAATTACTGGGCCAAACCAGATTAACTTTGTTTTCTGCTGCATTGCATAAAGATAAATGCACACAGTTTTATCTTTGTTTCATAACTTTTTTAATTTCTAATTTTTTTAGTTTGTAAAGTTTTTGAGATTTTAGAATTTGATTAGTAGTATCTTTGAATATTGTTTTCAATTTTTTATTGTGCTAAATATTTTTACTTAGGGGCGACTGGATGGCTCATCGTTAAGTGTCTGCCTTCAGCTCAGGTCATGATCCAAGGGTCCTGGGATCGAGTCCCACATCGGGCTCCCTGCTCGGCGGGAAGCCTGCTGCTCCCTCTCCCACTCCCTCTGCTTGTGTTCCCTCTCTCTCTGTCTTTCTCTCTGTCAAATAAATAAAATCTTAAAAAAAATAAAAAGGTTAAAAAAATAAATATTTTTATTTAAATGAAAATTTATAATTTTTATTGTAAAAAATTTTTAACTTTTAAGTATATGCTTCATTGATATTATACATTTATAATGTTGTACAACCATCACCACCATCCATGTCCATAACTCTTTTCATCTTATAAAATTGAAACTCTATACCCATTAAACAATAACTCTCCATTCTTCCCGCCTTGTAGGCCTTAGCAATCACTATTCTACTTTCTGTCACACAGATTTTTAAGGAAAAGTTGAAATCAAATATTTTTCCTATTTATTTATTTACTTCACATATTTTCCTTATTTATTCTGATCAAATATAAACATTGACAAATTATGATGCTCTGAGCGGTACTGACTTCACACTGACTTTTTATGTGTGTGAAGATGTAAATTTGTGTTTGTGGGAATGTAAGCTTTCACTTTGCTAGGGTAAGTACTGAGGAATGGGACTGCTGGATCGTGTGATATGTGTTTAGTCTAATAAGAAATTGTCAAACTGTTTTCTAAAGTTGCTGTGCCATTGTGCATTCCCAGCAGCAGTGTATAAGAGTTCCACTTGCTCCAAATCCCTGCCAGCATTTGGTATTGTCAGTGGTTTTTTGATAATAGCCATTCTAATATGTTTATAATGGTATCTCATTGTGGTTTTAATGTGCATTTCCCAAATGACTAATGATTTTGAGCATCTGTTTATGAGCTCATTTGCCATCTGTATATCTCCTTTGGTGAAGTGTATGTTCAAATATTTTGCCCATTTTTCAAATTGGGACTTTTGTTTCATGTTTTCTTATTGAGTTTTGAGAGTTCTTTATGTATTCTGGATACAAGTTCTTTGTCAGAAGTTGTTTTCACTGTTAATTCCTTTGCTTTTCCATACAAATTTTAGAATTAGCTGGTGATATTCACAAAAAATCCTGATGGGATTTTGACTGGGATTGGGTTAAGCCTATTGCTCAATCTGGTCATATAGATAGATAGATAGATGGAGATATGGATGTATAGATAGATAGATAGATAGATAGATAGATAGATAGATAGATAGATAGATGATAGATAAATGACAGATAGATATGAGTGATGGTTTTACATATATATAATTTCATATATGTTTAGGAGGTATAAAGGGTAACTCACAACCAATTAATCAAATTCCTGCATTTAAAAAATATCCACCCTTATCTTTCATCTACCTAATCAACCTCACCTGTGTTTCACTCCACAAGGCTTGGGTTATTCATTTGCATACTAATTAATCCTTTCAATGTGCGTTTATTGAACACATATTATGTGCTAGAACTGTGGCAAAGACCCAAGTGATAAAGATGCAACTTTACCCTTAATAAATTTGCTCAAGCTTGAGATATGAACAGATGCTCTGGAAGTACAGAGAAAAGGCTTCTAAATCAGACTGCATAGTAAATAAAGGCTCTTCAGAAGAGGTGGTTTGAGCTGAAGTTTGAAGGAAAGGTCTCTCACTATATATATGTGTTATATATTTTACCATTTTCTACCCTTAGTTATCATTGTCTACCCAATGTAAGGCCCTAGTAAATGTGATGTGGGCTTTGTAATTCAGCTGCCCCACCACAGTTGATGGGATCAGGGGCACACACCCTTGCCAATGCAATCAATCAATTGGCAGGACTTATCCTCTTGGTCTCTACCCAGTAATCTGAAAGAGGAGGGTTGCAGAAGGACAGTCCAGTTTTGGTGCTGGATTCTAAGGCAGAGATGTTACTACTACAGAGACAATGAATTGGCTGCCCCCTTTAGGCATGTGAAAGTTAGAGAATAAGCAGGGAAAGCCAGATTTCCATGAGGGGAGAAAGAGTAGGAAGATAGGGACCCCAGAGGGAAGATGTCAGAGAAACTGGTACCCTCGGAATGTGCTGGTTTTCCAGTTCCTGTAGGGTCCAGTTGAACATTGCTTCCTTAAGCTACCTGTACAATTTTCTCACAAATTTGACTTTTCATTAGAACAAGATAGGGATGACTTCTGATTTTTGAAGCCGAAAGAGCCTTGACTGTATTAGAGATTTAGCAGGAGGGGTTGAACCCTTGAGACAATGTGGGATTGATTATATCATCAAGGTGGAATGGAGCTGCTGACGAGCTAACTGGTGATGGGGCTAGTGTGGACCAAGGTTCTAATGGTCCCTGTCCTCTAAACCATGAATAACAATTACTTAACCTTTCAGGATCTACTTTACTCCTAACTTCAAACAAGTAATTCTCATTTGATTTCTTTCCTAAATATTTGCCTGTTCCTTAATGTCTCCTTTATTTTTTAGATCAGGGGTCAGGAAACCTTTTGTAGAGAGCCAGATAGTAAATATTTTAAGCCTTATGGGCCATGTGTTCTGACTACTCAACTCTGCCTTATGGTGTGAAAGCAGCCATGGCAATACATAAACAGATGAACATGGCAGCCTTCCAATAAAACTTTATTTACTGACACTAAAATCTGAATCTCATATTTTCACATGTGAAGAATTATATAATACTCTTTTGATTTTTTTCCCCCAACCATTAAAAATTCTTAGCTCATGGGTGTACAAACACAGGCAGGTGATAGCCCTCCAGCCTCTGTTTTAGAGGCTCAACAGGACTCTTGTTTTGCTTCCTTGGAAACTCTTTTTCCTCTCTGCCTGAGAATCCATCTTTGTTCTTCTGATTAGTTTTTCTATCCCATGATTGACTTTCCAAATTATGTGTTAGGTACATAATTTCCTTGGTCGTCATGTCCCACTCCTGCCATATTTGCTTAGACCATATGCAAGTTTATCCTAATTCTTTAGCTGCAAATCATTCCCACCTCCAGTTTTCCTACACCTGTTCTATAAAACTCTCTTCCAGGTTAAATTCTCCTAGGAGACTCCTGACCCTTTGCTAAATCTTTCTTCTCCGGCATGCCACATGTTCAGATCTTTTCCTTTTTCTTCTTCACCATGTCTTTGGCCTCTATATTTCAACTCCATTTTATATACAAAATGCATGTAACAAAACAAAATACAATATAGGCAATGTCAATGACAACTATCTCAGAGTAGCAGATCATTTAAGACATTCAAAAATAGAAGCATACTATATCCGTTGGGCTTGGTTAGCTCAGTGCAATTTGTTGATGAAAATATTTCCATGAGAATAAATATAGTTGATATTTAAATACATAATAAATTATTATCCCGTAACAATATATAATGTATATAATAATTTATTTAATCAGTCACCCAATTTGGGACATTGTGGGTAATGGTGTTTTTTTCACCTTCATTAATATTGCTGTGTTGAAAACCCTAGTGACTGCATCTTTGTACACATCCATGATTATTTAACTATTTAATTAGGATACGTTCCTGGAACTGGAACTGCTACATCAAAATGTTTTCATATTTTAAAGACTGTTCATTCATATTCAAAAATTACTCCACAAAAGTTACCAATTTTTACCTCCTGGGGTAATGCATTGAATACTCAGCTTTTTCATGGGCAAACCAATGCTGGGCATTAGTAATTTTTTTTAAATTGCTAAATTAATAGGTGAGAAAATAGTATGCATTAAAAAATATTAAGGGCTTTAGTACTTTGCCTAACATACATTTTCCAATTATTTTCTCAGTTTATGGAGTCCTTTTCAATTTTATGACTTCTTATGTCAGAGAAGTTTTTAAAATTTTCAGACTCGAATATTTCATTTGTCAATTTTTTTTTCTTTTCAGTTTCTGCTAGTTGGTTAGTTTAGCTAGTTAGTTAATGGTATTTATTATATAATATTCCATTTTTTATTGATTAGAAATGCTACTTCTTACTTATAATAAAAACATCATTTGGGGAACACTTTGTACTTCTGATTTTTTTCCACTAATATTTCTGTATATTCCTGTCATACTCTTTTAAATATTATAAATATATAATATATAACTTTCCCTATTATTTTTTTCATACTTTATATATGAGTCTAAAATGAATGGATGGTTTCCAGGTCATATAGCCTTAGCTGGTGTCAAGAAATGAAGTCATGGAAATACTGGATTTAAGTTCTCTGTTTTCTTTTTCTTTTTTTTTTTTTTTAAAGATTTTATTTATTTATTTGAGAGAGAGAGAATGAGAGAGAGAGCATGAGGGGGGAAGGGTCAGAGGGAGAAGCAGGCTCCTCGCTGAGCAAGGAGCCCGATGCGGGACTCGATCCGGGGACTCCAGGATCATGACCGGAGCCGAAGGCAGTCGCTTAACCAACTGAGCCACCCAGGCGCCCAAGTTCTCTGTTTTCTACAGCAACCTCATTGCACTAAAGAAACTTCCTGTTATCTCCACACTAGAACATGTCTCAAGATCAAGCACCCTTTTCACCCATCCCTGATTTCTCTGTGCCAGTCAAAGTTCTGGTACTTTATCCCAAGCCCCTGATTTTATGAGATTAGGGCACTGCTTAAAGGCAAACTGCAAGTGAGTAAGTTAGCAGAGAAACAATTAGTTCCAAGTTTTCTTGACTTGTGGTTTAGTGGTTTTTGCTTTGAGTTTCTTTTTTTAATTCATTGTATTTCTTATTTATTTCTGTAAATGCTGAAGATTCTACTGAATCTTCATTGTTGCTTGTTTTCAAGGAATAAACTAATAAACTAATATAACTAATAAACTAATATAACTAATATAAATGATCTAAGAATTTAAATTTATTTACCATAAAATAAGTGTTTAGTGAAATTATACTTTTAAATATAGATATATTTTAAAAGTCTTATTGTAGATCAAGATTATAATTCCTTTTTAAGTTGTTTACATTTTGGGAATGAACCCCTGGGGAGTCACCTCTGAATCTAGGAGTGCCTTATACTTGATAGAAATTCAATAAATGTAGTTAAACCAAACTGAGTTCTCATTATCCAATCATGCAGCAGCTTTGATTTTTTTTCCCCATCACACACACATATGTACATACACACATAAACTGGTTTTTAAGCACATGTGGATATTCTTTGTTGTATTTGTTACACCTTAGCTCAGTTGTCTATATAGGCATTATATTTTTTTAGATAAGAATGTCCTATAGGGGAAGACTCATTCTTTAAGATGTGATTTAGGGAGTGCCTCCCCTCTCCATCCTCCTCCAAATCTTCCTTGATGCCTCAGGCTTAGTTGACCCTTCTCTAGATTTCCATGCTGGCAGTTATCATTTTGCATACTTTGTATAGTTATCTGGTATGTAATTGTTACCTCCTCTACATCATTAATCTAGCACAAATTCTAAACTAAGGAGTTTGTCATAACTATCTGTTAATGAATGAATGAATGTACAATGTGCATGATTTAGAGCCAACCTAGGGTTCAGGCAGATAGGTGGTTTACCGAGGATTTTCAGATTTGAAATCTATCTAAAAAACAACCTGAGACATTTATAGAATTTAACAAACAGCTGAAGCATAAATATCCTGTTAGGAATGTTTTATAATCTTCTTTTATTTTTCTTAAGATTTTATTTATTTGAGAGAGAGCGAGTGAGCGCATGCATGAGCAGGGGGAAGGGCAGAGGGACAAGCAGACTCCCTGCTGAGCAGGGAGCTGGACACAGGGCTCGGTCCCAGGACCCTGAAATCATGATCTAAGCTGAAGTCAGATGCTTAACCAACTGAACCACCCAGGCACCCTTGTTTTACAATCTTCTTTTGAATTAACATGATCAATTCCTGTCTTGCACAATGTATACAATTAGTGTCCACCCAACTAACTCCAGGTCTGACAGCATGTCTCTATGTGGGGTCAAGAGTTCAGAGTAGCTACAAGACGGGATGTCCTAGAGTTTCTGGACTTAAAGTCACCCCATGTATATGGTCTTGTATATACAGAAACATATATCAGAAGGATGGAAGTACATTTAGAAATGTTCTTTCTCAATATATAAAATGTGTTAGTTACCATAGCAACAACAGATATAGATTCACTTATTCTTTTTTTATTATACAAAAAATAAGCAGTAGCTGAAATATTTTACAATAAACTTTTCCATAGATGTCTAGAAGAATATTTTTGCAATCATCTATGATATTTGAAAGAATATATTAAAATGGGAATGGAAGATTTTTTTCTTAATAAAAAGTCACTGAACTATTCACAAAAAGCCATCAAGTGACATATACTTCTAAATAATATGAAACCTCCCAGGGTAGGATGAATAATATTTTGTTTTTGCTACTTGGATCTGAAAAGGAGTCAGATTTATTTTAAGTGAACAATACCTAAAACTTAGGAATATGAATATCACCTTTGATGGCAAATGCTTTCCTTTTTTATATATAATATATAATCACAAATGAGCATGTTTTACATTTTTAAATAAATAAGAAGTTAATGACCAAAAATAACCTCATTGCAAAAAATATTAACCACTGAAGAAAACAAGAAAGAAACCCTCACGAAGACACAGGAATCCCAGCTATTGAAATAATAACCACATCATTATTATATTGGTTAGGATGGAGGGTCTAACTAAGTTGGTTAACATATTGAATTAAAATATGCAGATATAAATTAGAAGAGTCACCAACAAACTGTGTTAAAAAATGTCTTAAAATGGTAGTTTACACTTTTCCCTTGAGCTTTAGACATAGAGCTTCCCTGAACGCTCAACTCCATTTGGACATTTCACAGGCTCCGCAGCTGAAGTTAGGATCTCTAACCACACCTCTTTTTCTTCCTGGCCCCCTTCTTCCCATAAATGGCAGCACCACCCACCTGGGAACTTGAGCCAGAAACATCATGACCGTTTTATAACCTCTCCCTCAGGACTCCCTTTTCACTCCTCCAAAACCATCCAATGAATTTCCAACTCCTCAGGGTGATGGCAGAGCAGCGCTGGTTTAACAAATTCCCATCTTCTCATTTCCTCACTCAAACCCCTCAAACAGCCCCCTGCCAACTACAGATAAAGCCAGAACTCCTGTACATGGCATTACCTAGCTGCCGCCTTCCCTCCACCCTCGCCCTCTTCTGTTCTCCAAAGGACTACTGTCCTCTAGTAATTCCAAGCTGCTTGGCATTCACTGTGCATGAAGTTTCTTCACACTTCTGTACTTTGGCTTGTGCAATTTCTCTTTCCTGGAATTTCCTTTCCCATCCCCTTCATCTGCTATATTCCAGCTCATCTTTTAACACACAGGCAACATCTCTTCCAAGAAACCTCCCTGGAACCCCCAGCCTGGCTCCCTTCCTCTCTGCTTCTGCAGCCACTACCATTACTAACATTTATGAAAGTGCCCATCACCCTACTGAATCCACCCTTTTGTCTTCACTCCTTTGTAAACATCCTATGGTCAGGAAACAGATCTTTCCCATCTCGAATCCTCAGCGCTTGGCAGTAAACTTCTCTGAGGAGAGGAGGCTGAGCTTTTAACAGGCTTAATTACCAGGAAGTGCAATTTAAAGTTATTAATATGATATTATCACTTCTGGTGTAATTGTCTGCCAACTCTTTTTAAATGAAGAAAATGTATTTTTCCAAAGTTCTTACTAGACATCTCATTTTGAACCAAACCTAAAACATAAATAAAACAAACAGAACCCTGGAATGAAAAGCAGTATAAAATCTGAAAAAGGAAAAAAAAGAATACCATCAGGAGAAGCTGTCCACCTGTTCCTTGCAGAACAGACAAGAAGAGTTTCAGGATGCTGTTTTTGTGTGCACACACATTCCTGGGTGGAAGAATCCCATGCTGGGTGGGCATACCAAGCCCCAGAACCACATGGCATTAACTAGAAAACAGTATCTTCGGAATTAAGGGAAATGGCCAAAACTCCTCCGAAACCAACCAACCAACCAACAAAAAACAACTTCCGGGTTCTATTACCTCCAGTGATGCACTTGGCTGTTTGTCAGCCTACTCTTGGGTCAGGAAAATACATTATTCCATCTCTACCTCATTCCACTAGGCACTATTTAGTGTTTGCAGACATGGCCAGCTCTGCCGGTTACATTTACTCCAGAAGCAAGAAGGCAATAAATTGAATTCTAATGGCTCAGATGAGTAAGTACACCCCACCAAACACCTCACTTACCACTAGCAGATGACTTAGGCACTGGGGGTCCTTCTGTTCATTAACAAATGTGGGTTAAGTGCTTATATGGGTAGCTGTGAGTTGAAACGTTCAGTATTTATCCAGACAATGGCCCCTCAAATGACACATATCTTACTTAACCTTTGAAAACAGAGGGGCAACCAGATTCTGATTCTGAGGAGGAGGTAAGGTCATCTATCACAGCCTTCCATATGCTTGCTCAAAAAATATATTGCCATGTGTGCTGGGCAGGACTATTTAACGTCACAGCCAATTGTGCTTTGCAAAAGCAACTTGAAAAGAGGCATTTAAGGGAGTTGATCTCTATGATGGTCTTATAAATATCAAGGATGACATTTCCATTAAAAATGGTCCAGATACTTTCATTGCATTTTAAGAACCTCAGAATATATAGAAAGAGAAGTGGGGTGTCACCCTGTCTGTTCCAATTGTCTACCAGTCACTGTCAAAGCAAATATCCAAATGGCTACAAGATGTAATCTGATTCTGTAACTGCAACTAGTGATTATAGAAGTATAATACTTATTATACCAAAAACATTTTTTCTGCCTGAAAATGAATATATATACATATGTCCTTCTGCATATTAGCAAATTGCTGACTTTTAAGAGCATCGGTGCTGTGAGTTATCCTTGCTAGTAACAGTAATAAAAATAATTTACCACTTGAATAGTATTTTATGCTTCTGAAAGTACTTTGTCACTTTCTAATTTGATTCTTAGACAGAGGCTATGAAATAGAACAGCAGCTACTGTCCTCCTGTTATTCTACCAAATGGCAAACTGGAGAAAAGACTAAGTGGAAAAGCTATGATTTGAACTGAATCTTCTGATACTTAATGACTGTCTAGCTTTAAGCATCAAGGGCCTCTGAGTTAGTAAAAAATCGGGGACAGAAGCTTTGGTAAAACAAAAAACAAAAAACAACATATGAATTATTAAAAACTCTCCTACATATATTCTGCTCAGAGTTAGCTTAAAAAGTCACAATTTGCCATGTAGGATATATGACAAGGAAAACATCATATAGTCGATCAAAAGGGCAGAGTGAGCTATTTTGAAACTTAAAGACTTCAGCTTAGGTATTGGTCATGGAGAATAAACCACAACCAGCTGGCTGAGAATAAGAATGAATGTTTAAAAAAAAAAAAGTGGAGCTGGGGCAAGTTGGCCAGGGGCGTACTGCTCAGTGGTGACCTGGTACAAAAGCCACAGAGGGTCTTGGGATTTTGTGGGATCTTGGTAACCTTGGAACTATGCAAAAGCTGTGGCCAGAGTTAAGATTGCAGAGAGCAGAAGAGAAGAATTAGCAAGTGCTTAATATTATGAAGAGATGCAAACTGGGATCTGGGCTTGATCTCAAAAAGCACTGCCTCTCATACTTGAATGTGCACCTGAAGCACATGCATAGCTTGTAAAAATGCAATCTGTCTGGGGCGAGGCCTGAGCTTCTGTATTTTTAACAAGCTCCCAGGTCATGCCATGCTGCTGGTCCACATGCCATCTTGGAGTAGCAAGGTTTAAAAGAACCACACCAGAAACCCAGTTTTTTTTTTCTTCCCCAGCTCAGTCATCTGTACTTCTCAGTTTATAAATCAGGTCACCTTTAATGTTTGAGGAGACCTGGTCACATGTGCTGGTTCCAGAAGGCTCCAGAGCTATGCACACCAAGAGCCAGAAGTGGGGCAGGAAAGAAGTGATCTCCACTATTTTATCCCAGCAATCATTTACCCTCTCCCTAAAGAAAATACCCCTTAATATCTGTTACTCACATGCCATTACAGTTTATTGCAGAGAAAGGTAAATATAAGTTGTAGATGGAGAGGTTGTGTATCTATGAATTAAAACACCTTCCGGAAATCAAAAAATGAGAATTCAAGATAAACATGTATTTCTTGGATATAAAGGCTCATTTAATATGTGGACAGTTGCCCAGAATATCTCATTTTCTTTCTTTCATTTGGGGAGACATAGAAAGACCTCGCTTGTGTTGGCAGTGCAATCCACCCATGCTTGTGCATGGGGGTGACCCCGCCTGGACTGTACCCTCACCCACATCTACTAGTCCTACTCTTGTTGGAAGATCTTCTGAGATTTATTTTTCCAGTCATTACATACTGTTGACCCTCATTATTCCAGATTCTGTATTTGCAAATTCACCTACCCACTAAAATGTCTGTGAACCCCCAAATCAGTACTGACAGTGCTTTCCCAGTCATTCAGGGACATGCACAGAGCAGCAAAAACTCTGAGTCGCCTGATGTGCACATTCCCAGCTGAGGTTGAACAAGGCGAAATTTTCCCTTCTTGCCTCAGCTCTCATATAAAGGAGTGTCCTTTTTGGGGTCTATTTAATGCCATGTCTTTTTGCAGTTTTGTCCTTTTTTGGGTGATTTTGCTGTTTAACATGGCCTGCAAGAAGTACTGAAATGCTGAATAGTATTCCTAAGCATAAGGAGACCGTGATGTGCCTCATAAAGAAAATAGGTGTGTTCAATAAACTTCATTCAGGCAGGAGTTAAAATGCCAGTGGCTGTGAGTTCAATGTTAATGAATCAACAATATATATTAAGTAAGGTGCTTTTAAATAGAAACTCGCTTAACATAAGGTTATGTACTGATGGGTTGATGAAAATGAGGTTAGAGGCTTGCAGGAACCCAGCCCTGCATTTCCCCAGGGTGGTATTTCCCCAATGAACAGTGTTCAGTATCTGCTAATTCAGAGTTCACAGTAACTGTATAGGGCATAGTTAATATGGATAATGAAACTGGACTATAGCTGTGTTTGTGACAAACAAGTAACTTATGGTTAAGCAGGTGGGCTCTAGAGCAAGACTCTGTGAGTTCAAATTCCAGCCCTACCACTTACCACCTGGTAGAGTTTGGGTTTCAATTTCCTCTCTTGCAAAAGGACCTCATTCATAAGAATGGGGATGAGGTTTAAAGGAATTGGTGCCACACGCATGCTCATACAGAAAACACTCAAAATAATATCTGGTAGGCAGCAAGTACTCGACAATATTATTCACTGTCACTACTGCTCATTATTTTATAGGGCATGAAACCTCAGAAAGCTCTGGGAAGGTGTATAATATCATACCATAAGCAGCTGAGCTGAGACAGGAATGCAGTTCTTCTGAGTCCAACACCAAACTCACAGGGGAAGCTATCCAAAGGAGGAGTGAGAAGTGTTTGGAGCCTGTATGTACATCTGGTCATCGCCCTAAATACAGAGTTGTAGGCTGTGTATTGAAAGGCACAATGGGATGGGGTCAATCAGCAAGAGATAGGAAAAGGGGTGCCTTTGAGTGATTGCAGCCATTTTCAGGTGTCAGATCTCAGACCCCTTGGTTTTGCAGCTTTTTATAGAATGCCTGTGGAAACATAATGTTAGGCAGGGGTGACTGCAGTTCAGCATTTCAGACATATCGTCTTTTCTCTATGTGCTGCAGGGGTTATGCTACAAATTGAAAGATCCAGCTACATGAAAGGGAACTGACACATGGAGCCAGAAAGTCTTTTCTTGTGCGGAAAGCTCTGATCTTCAAGTTAGCCAATCCGGAAGGAGCGTATTTGACAAGAACAATTTCAAATTTTGTACTTCCGGAGACCACAAGCATAACAAGGAAATTAGGGCCATATCCGGGGAAAAATGCAAATGCGAAAGTGAGACAAGGATGCCAAAAATTGCATATAGAATACCCCCCAAGTGCTTCCCAGTCCTACCAGTAGGACAAGTTCATGCTTGGGAGTCAGGAGTAAGCTCCTTGGGTTAGGGGTGCTCAGAAGACACACCTCTTTCTCTTCACTGCCTGCACCATGGTAAAACACGATCTCTTCACAACTTGCCACCCTACCCTAGGAAGCAGAGATGCTCCTTTGCCTGGAAGCAGCCTCTTAAAAATATTCATCCAGCTCTGTAAAGAGGAAAGAGGTGGAGAGCAGATGGCTTGCCTTCTGGTATTTTAAGATTTTTGGCATTGGGAAAACAGATTTCCCTAAGGATCAGAGAAGAAAGGGAGATCATTTTTAAGAAAGGAGATAGTGCAATGGAGGAAGATTATGAGTAGGTGTCTCAGGCACACAACGGGGAGTTAAAGATAAGAAGAAACATTCATAGAAGTTTAGGAAATCGACAAGCTTAAGGAGTAGAGAAACTTATTATTACTGTCCAGTGAGCATTGTGCTGAATGCCACCAATCCCTCCAGTTAGTTATTGCCCCTAACAGTCCCAGAAGGCAGTTATGATTTTCCTCATTTTATTAGAAGGGAAACCAACACGGTGAATTTTTAAAACCTACACGGGGCGCCTGGGTGGCTCAGTCGGTTAAGCGACTGCCTTCGGCTCAGGTCATGATCCTGGAGTCCCGGGATCGAGTCCCGCATCGGGCTCCCTGCTCAGCAGGGAGTCTGCTTCTCCCTCTGACCCTCCTCCCTCTCGTGCTGTCTCTCATTCTCTCTCACAAATAAATAAATAAAATCTTTAAAAAAATAAAATAAAATAAAACCTACTCAAGAACACATAGGTGGTAAACAAAGGCGGAGGAGAAATTCAAGATTGTAAAGCTTGAGCTCTTTGTAACAAAAAAAGCCTCCACAAGAACAGTAATAAAAGCTAGTATTTATGAAGTACATTATAAGTGGCACACACAGTACTACAGATTGGACATGCATTAACTAATTTAATCTTCGTGGCAATCTTGAAATTTATGAACAATTGCACCCATTTCAGAGATGCAGAAACCGAGGCTTGGAGAAGTTAAGAAACTTGTCTAACCTCTCATAGCTAATGATTTTTAGAGCTCTGATAAGCTACATCAGAGGGAAGCTTGCTAGGGCTAAAGAGAGATTCTTAATAACATCTGAATTGGTATTTAAGCAAAGCCTCAGAGTGTATGGGTACAGCCAGGAGTGGTGACCCCAGCTATAGGGAATGGACACCTGACTGATAGTCTCAGAGAAGATGAACAGGCTAGCCCAAAGCAGAAGGCCGCGAGGTAAAGGAAAGCGAAGAAAGCCAGAAAGGTCAGGATGGGATAATGGGGTGAATGTGGGGAGGTGGAGAAGTGAGAAGCTGGGAAAAAGTTATCTTTTTTTTTTTTATAAAGATTTTATTTATTTTTTGACAGAGAGAGAGACAGCGAGAGAGGGAACACAAGCAGGGGGAGTGGGAGAGGGAGAAGCAGACTTCCTGCGGGGCAGGGAGGCCGATGTGGGGCTCGATCCCAGGACCCTGGGATCATGACCTGAGCTGAAGGCAGACGCTTAATGACTGAGCCACCCAGGCGCCCCTGGGAAAAAGTTATCTTAGCCCGTTGAGTGGCTCAGCTCAGCAGCGCTAAGTAAGACACTTGTCATAAGCCAGAGAAAAGACAGGAGCTGAGCCGGCAGCTCCAGAAAAACTAAGAAGTTGTCTCACTGTGAAGCCAAAGTAGTGGATCTGAGGCCCAGTCAGAAAAGGATGGTATTTTTTCCAGGAAGTAAGTCTAGAAGAGAGCTAGGCTAGCCTGGAGGCTAGTGGTATATTCAGCAGGAGCCATGGCCTCAAGGACTTAGGGACTTTGAAGTCAGGGACAACAGGAGAGCCTGAAAGAGCCCATCTACAGAACGAAAACCACACTAAGCCAAGGAGCAGTGTGAGGTGTCCTTGGTCCCATGGGCATGTGCCCAGCCTGGCCCCGTGCTGGGCCAGAGGGACTAATGGCAGAAGGGGCACCTGCCTGGGAGGAAGAGAAGGTGTGAGGAAGCTCTGATCCAATGTGTAAATGCCAGCCGCAGAGACAGCCTCGCTTTTCCCAAGTAGTGACAGCCAAAATCCAATCCTTGCTGCCCTCCCAAAGCAAGATGCTTTCACTTCATTATTTTACCCAGAATGGTCTGCTTGCAAGTGTCAAAGCCTGAGTCAGAATGATCTCTGTGCCCAACAATTTATCCCTTCATGCACCTATTTTAATATATTTTCCTAACTAAGTCAGTCCAGTCCCTCTGCAGGATACCACACCCGGACAAATGTTCAGAATCTCACTTTTCTCTGACTCTCTGCTCTTGGGTATAGGAGTATCTTCTGACGGAGCCAGGCAACTCCAAGTAAGATTTATTTTAAGAGAAAATTGCCCACCTTTTAGAGTAAATAAAGCTGAGAGCAGAGCTGAGAGACTTCATTTCCACTTCCTAGTATAGCGACTGAAGAGTGAGCTTCCTTCAGCTTCAATTGCTTTTCTCAGAAAGTTTTTATTTAGCTTACTAGAAGAAAGCACAGTTTCCAGACCAAAGAGGAAGAAAATAAGACAAGGCAAGGCAAGTAAGTAAAAGACATTTCAGCTCTGGCTTTTTTTTTTTTTTTTTAAATAATCTCTCTCTCTCTTTCTCTCTCTCAGTTTTATTTGTATTTTTACCAATAATCAGTCTTACTATATAATATGAAGCATCACTACAATAGATAAAGGCGTGGTATACATATGACAAGAGAAGAGCGGTGGAGAGAAATGAACTGAAATATGCATTCAAAGCTATTGCTGTAAATAATATATCTTATAAAAAATGTCCACAGGGGAGCTGGTATATAAATAGAACCACAGTGTGAAATAAGAATTGTGCCTTATTTTCTGTAGGAGCAGCTGTTTCTATGCCAGTAAGCAAGCAAAGATGCTAACAAAAAAATACACTAAGTAATGTCCCTTAGATGTCTGTCCTTCCCATGGCATATACGTATGTTATATACGGGGCAATGGCATGTGTGCTCACTTTACCCACCTACAGACTTGATTTGTTTTTAAGGATTAAAGGACAGTGTCCTACATGGAGCTGTCATACATCAGTCAATGTGGGTTGATATGAACCACAGTGAGTGACGCCCAAGTGGGTTTAACCTGAAGGGAAAATGAAGATACCGTACTCCCCAGAACTTTAAAGAATGGCATATAAATTATTTATTTCCCAGGATGTAATTCAAATAACCAACAGGACAGAAAAAATAAGAGAATAAAAGGTTGTGCATTGTATTTTGTGCAGGATAGGTGTCTCAACCTAATGAGTCTCCTGGATCCTCGTTTGCTTCTGAATATCACCAGGGGTGATTATAGCTTGCAAAAGTAGACCAGCAAAAGGCATGCTTTCCTAGGTCTTGGGCTGTAATTAAAGCCACAAGCCATCAGATAGCAAAGAGGCCAGCTGCAGCCCTTCAAACCTTTAGTACCCTGACATTAAAAATAGATTACAGCACAAAATATGTACCAAAAATAATCCCAATAAAAAAATTTGCACATTTGATTACTATAATTGATTTTTTCTTCTAGATATGAATAAATGACCCAGGCTAAATGCCAGTTCCTTGCAAAGAATTTCATTTAAGCTTCACTGAATTGAAAAGGCTCAACCAGACTCAACATTTCCAACTTCCTAGCAAGTAGCAGAAAATCTACCTGACAGTTGCTATGGAAACACGAACAGGAAGAGTGAACCACCAGCCTATAAATCCACAGAGAAACCTTTCTTAATTGGAAGGCCTTTAACCCACACATTTTTCTCATAGCTGCAGAGCTTATTTCTAAAGAGATTATTAAATTCCTCAATTGACTTATGAAGGATGCTTCCCACTATATTACTGTGCTTTGGGTTCCTCGTTCCTTTATATCTGTTTCCAAAATTACAAAGCAGACCAGGGATAATAAAAGTTAACACAGATGTTTCAATGAAAAATCCATATGATGTTCTGAAAATAACTTTTGCAGCAATGCTGAACAAAAAGGATTCCAATACAAGAACCAAGATGGTGTAGACGTGTTTGTCTCAAAGCTATATCTAAGTTACCAAACTTTGTCACCACCCTCTGAAATTCAAAATATTAATATGAGTAGGAAATCCTGACAGCATTTCCCAATGTGTAAGAACAGTGACCAGATCAGAAGAAAATGAATAAATGAGGTGGTGGGATATGTTAATTTTATGCTCACTCTTGATTTTTTAAAATGTTCTTTATAATTGAAAGTAAATACTAACCAGTATGTGACTGACTAGATAAAAAGCAAATAAACACAACCCACTGTCTTCATGAACCTCAACAGGATCAGAGTAGTGTTGGTTGGCTAATTTAAGCCTGACTAAATTCCATAATACAATCTACATGAAGAGCAGGAGTTATGACAGAGAATATACACATGCCCCTATTCAGAGGCAACCTTCTCTCTCTCCTTCCTTCCTGCTATGTTAAAGAAATGTTCCTCCTCCCAGCCTGAGCTAATGTTCTGCTTGGATTTATTTCCCACCCTCTTCAGCTCCCTTTGGCACCTTTTTATAGGAATCAGGCCTACAAATCAACAAAGCCCCCCAAACCCATGTTCCACTCTGTACTGCTATCTCTCTCTGCTTTCCTTTCAGCCTTGTATTTGAATGAATTTTATTTTCCTCACTGCCTCTAGGTCCTTACTTTCTGTTCTTTCTTTAGCTCCCTCCAAAATGGCATCCATTCCTTGTCACCATACTTGGTTGTTATGATCCCTGACTTCTCTTCTGGCATGGTAGACCACTCATGTCTTCTTTATGTGAATTTTTCCCTTGTTTCCATTATACAGCACTCTCTTTGCTTTTCTTCCATCTTTTCAATTGTTCACTCTCTGCCTACTTTGTGATATTCCTCAGGATATTTCATAAACCCTCTTCTTCCAGTTTCTATCTCCATTGGACAACTTCAAACCCTCCCATGTCTTCAATTACTATCAATGCAGTAATGACTCACAAATATTTATTTCAACCTTGATATAAAAAGGGGAATAAAAATATCTACCACATCAGGCTATTGAGAGCACTGAAGACAACATTTAAAACTTGTCTGACACATTTTTAGCAGTGGAAACATTAGCTATTATTAGTATGTATTTGAGACACCGTAAAAACAGCATGTACAAAGCTGAACTCTCTTCTCAAAGTGTTTCTTTCCATAGATTCATTCTCAGTAGATCTCATACTTGTCCTTTCAGCCCATTTTCATCACCAACTCCTTCAAGAACCATTCCCACCATCCTTCTTGAGTCAGGGGCCCCTCTTCATCTATCAAATCATGCTGTATTATAAATGGCTGTATCCTACTGCACTGTAATTGCCTATTTGCTTGGATCTATTCATTTGAGGGGGTAAAACTCTATAGTTTTATGCACTGTTTTATCCCCAACCAATATGTATTGAGCCATGAGTGAATGAAACTGGATTAGTACATAAAATAAACCATTAACTAGAAATCCTTAACTTATTCCTTCATGGTTGTCCTGTGAGGTCTTTGGCGATTTCTTCAGTTTTATCTATCCAAACCTCCTTTACTGAAAATCTAGTTGTTGCCAATTAACCTTATAGAGGTGTCCAATATTCTTTTGGTTTCAAAATTACATTGGATGACAAGAAATCTTCAAGTAATATGGGGGGGGGGCAGGGAGTTACAAAGTATGAGTGAAAAAAAAACTGCTGAAAAGTTAAGAATATGATGTAATCAAACATATGCTCATCTACAAAGGTAGTATTTTCCCAGCATTCAGACTGAAATGGCTCCTGAAAAACTCACCTCGTGTCTATTTTGACCATTAACTACCTGTAGAAAATACTCTTTGAAATCATTTGTTTAATGATGTGGACAAAGACTTTCTCTGGCTAATGTGCTCAAGAAATATTCTCAAACCACATGCTTTGAGCACTCTCACACTGCCTACTTTGGGGAGCTGCCAGAGATTTAGGGTTTTCATTCAATGTATCCAGGTAACAATTGAGAGAAAATAAGTAGGGGTCAGGGGATTATGTAGATTCCATCTAGCAGTTTGCTACAGAAACAAAAATACTTGCAATCAGTATGTATACACAATTATCTCACAAACAATGAGTGTGGCCAAAGCACAGTGTCTGGAAGCACTTCTGATTTCCGTGGATGACCACACATTTACACATGCACTCATACATTCATGAGGCTGTCACTTTGTGGCTTACTTTCTCAACCAAAGAAATCTCTTGGTGTTCTGTTTCACATTCTTCCAGCTTGCAAAATGGTGGAACACTTGCAACAAACACAGTACGGGTTACTCTGATCTTCTTAACCAATATAGAAGCCATTGAGATTTCCATGACTGTCCACTTGGGGAGGGTATACACAACAGTGGAGCTTTGGTGCATAAAATATGGGATTCTGAATCCAGCTATGTCTCTTGCTGGGCCTGTGACTTTGGGAAAACTTCCTGAACTTCAGCTGCCTCTATTGTGAAGAAGAGAAAATAGTACCAGCCTTAGAGGATTGTTGACAAAGGTATAAGAGGTTATACAGATAAGATTGTTTAGGTTAATAAATGTTCCTGGGGTAGTTCAGTCAGTTAAGTATCTACTTCTTGATTTCAACTCAGGTCATGATCTCAGGGTCATAAGATCGAGCTGAGCATGGGGCCTGTTTAAGATTCTCTTGGGGTGTCTGGGTGGCTCAGTTGGTTAAGCATCTGCCTTTGGCTTGGGTCATGATCCCAGGGTCCTGGGATCGAACCCCTCATCATGCTCCCTGCTCAGTGAGAAGTCTGCTTCTCACTCTCCTCCCCGCTCATGCTCTCTCTCATCTCTCTGTCTCTCTTTCTCAAATAAATAAGATCTTTATTAAAAAAAAATTCTCTTCCTTTCCCTCTGCCCCTCCCCCACTCATGCTCATTCTCTTGCTCTCTCTCTCTCAAAAGAAAAAAATGCTCAGTAAAATGCAGTTAAAGAAGAGATGAGCCATGTAGCTCCAATCTACCTGAGGTCATCTCAAGTGAATACTGCTGCTAAACCTTGCCACTGGATCAAATAGATGAGTGAATGAATTAGCTCATGTATTGTTTTCCACCTGGAACATCACTTAGGATGTGAACATTAGTAACCGTAGCTATCTCTTTAGCTCTGACCCTTGTTGGAACACATAATTAAAAAAAAAAAAAATCTTTTGTAGCAGGTTTTCAGCCTGCTCTTTAAAACTTATAAATGGAAAATTTAACTTGTTCATTGAAATACATAAAATGCTGAAATAATGTTAGTGATCTATCTGTACTGTACAGATCAATTATATATTTATATGAAATAAAAAGTAATTCTTCCTTATAGACAGTGAAGTCCAATATCTTTTTGATTTTGCTTTTCTTTAAAAATAATTTTTAAAAATTGCCAAAAACATACATCCAAACAAGAGCGAATTTGGAAGTTTGGCTCACTCATTTGATTCACAACTTCATTCTACCTGTTTCTACCATATGATATCAGGGTACATATTTTCACATCAGGTAACTAATTTAATCTTTATAATAACATTGAAATATATGTAGGTTTTTTAATATTATTGCCATTTTTACATATGAGAAGGCTAAAACTCAGAGAAGTAATTTCCACAATTACACCAAGAATTAGGTAGAATCAAGATTCACACCCAGCTGTCTGATAATAAAGACTATTGTTTTTCCTTAACATAACTTTGTCTCCTGATATAATGACACTTCACCTTCTGTATATTACAGTAATTTTATAATCCTAGTGTTCTCTATTCTCCACCTTTCCCCTCTCTTTCTCCCTTCATGTGTATCTTTTAGCACATGTGTATTTATCCTGCCTGAAGCTCCTCCTTTTTCTACCCAGTGTTAGGAACTTTATTAGCATAGCAATTTATCTGGGAAGACTTCTGAGAGGTGCCATTGCTGGTTTCCTTTTCTAGTGAAGGGGAGATCCTTCTATAGCACAGTAGTGTCCTCACTCCAGGACTGCCCTTCACTGTCTAAATCTGAAATATAAGTGTAGGAATGTATGTGTTTTGTCCCCCCCTTTCTTTTTCAATTTGTTTATTCTGAATAAAGGTAGATAAATAAAATCATGGACTAGGAGACTCCAAAATTTTAGGAATGTGAATTTTATAAAAAATCCAAATTCTAGTTTATAAGCTTCAATATCCAATATTTCACAAGTAGAATTTTCTTCTAGTAGTAAATATGATTTATATATATATGCACAATGCTGTTGAAACTATTTTATAATAGTTGATTATATAGCTAATTTGAGGGAACAAGTTAAAAGTACTAAGAAGTACCACAATAAACAGGTTGGAAAATAACTTTTTGAGTAAAAGAGGAATCATATGGCATACTTATTGGCTTCAGTCAAGAAAACAATCCTTTTCCATGATATATCCAAATAGAAACACAATTCTCCTTTTTTATTAAACCTCTCTGTGCTATAATTTTCTTTGTGGCTTATGCTTTTCAAAACAAAGAAAAACAAAACAAAAAAAAAAACTCCACCAATTTCTATTTCTCTAACTCATTTCTCAAAGAGGATCTAATGAAAACAACAGCAGATAGGCCAGTAGCACCACCTTTTCTTGCAGTTAAAAATTACTGGGGAAGGCAACTTTTACCTGAATCTCTCTTTCCCACAAAGGAGGCAAAGTCAAGAGCAAGGAATGAGACACAAGTAAGGCTATGTATTGTTACCTGTAGAACTTAACAAAAGAGATTCTTACAGTCCATACACCTCTCTTACTTGCTTTAGGCAACCTGGGGATCTACAGTAACTCAGAGCTCTCCCCTCCCCAGTAGTGTTTACATTGCTTCAAAATGTTAAATTCAGTCTCCTTCAATTGAGGGATTGGATAAGGAACTAATATCTTTTGAGAATCACAGCATCCCAAGGAAAAGGGCCATTTTTTAAAGAGGAGGAAAATGAAGCTTACAGAAGGAGCAACTTGCCCACAGTCAGAGATGTGATCTAGGTTAGAACGGCAATTCAGAGTCAGATCTTCACACTGTGTTATTATACTTCTGTTACCCACACATATAATTCATTCTTTTAGATAAAAAATGAATTCATGTTTTAAAATATCTTTAGGTTCTGATTTTCAGTAATTGCAGAGTTGCTTGTGTTGGACTAGTTTTCCTGCTGATAAAAATTATATTTAAAAGGTGTTTGAAGAACTAGAAAGTGACCAAAATCAGGTAGAAACTGGAGGGGCCTCAATTTTTGACAGAAGGAAACCACAATGGGTAAGACCTAGATGCAATAACTTTTGCCCTGAAGGGAACTCCCACTTGCCCCAGCCCCCAGCTAGGGATGAATAAGATCAAGACGAAGTTTGATTAGCCTGATGTGCAAGAGGATGAAGTCTGGGGTAGCTGAGAATTCCAAAAAGAGGTGAGGGAATTCCAAAATGAATGGTGCCACAGAGGGAGAAGCCCCCAAACTGGCATACGACTCTCTTTAAATACTTCAAACCCTGAAGAGTGTATGTGCAAGGCAAGTCACCAGGGGAGCTCAGGAGGAAAATGGCAGTTAAAGCCTGAAAGAGCTGACAGGGATCTCAGCAGCTGCACACCACATAAAAGACTGAATTAAGAATTCAGGTCTCATCAAGTTAGAGGGGCTTGGCAAATATTTTGAAATTCCAAAAGGGCTTTGGGATTTATGGGTAGAAGTACTACCCAAGGACTACAGCATTTATACTAGGATTAAGACAAAAGTAAAAGATTTACCTTAACAATATTAAAAAAAAAAAAAATCAAGCTTCTATCAGTCCAAGTTGATTTGTAGCAACTTAATTGCCTACTAGAATAAAAGTTTTCAGATTCCTCAGAGAAAGATAATAGAATCCAGAGTCTCAACAGGATATAATCCATAATTTATTTAAAAAGGAGATATAAAGAGAAAAATCAGTTTGTAAAAGTAGACCTACAGCAGAACCACATGTAAGCATTAGAAGGCAGGGTTTTTTTTTTTTTTTTTAATTGTGATAAATAATCTCATAACAAGAGTATAAAGGAAGAGAGGGGTATAAATGGAATTATACTGTTGTAAAATTTTTACATTAATCACTAAGTGGTATAATATTAATATCTATATCTAGATATTATATTCTCAAATGCTATATTAAATATTATACAATGTAGTTTGGATAAAAAAATTAGTAAAGGAATTGGAATGAATTACTAAAAGATATTTGATAAATCAAAATAAAGAGAAAAATTAAGGGGAAAAAGGAACATAAATCAGAGAGGACAGTGAGAAAATAATAAGATGGTAGATTTAAACCCCATAGTTTCAATAATTACATTAAATTTAAACAGACTAAAGTATTCTTTTACTTGTAATGAGATTTTCCTCCAAATATTTCAAAGAGTTTTTGCAATAATTATCACATATTGATATTTTAGTAACAACGTTACTGATAGTAAATATCTACTTATCAAATCTATGAATGACTGGAAACTGAGTTTACCAATTTGATTTGCTAATAGAATCACTGTAAAGAGATACCAACTAACCCCTATAATCATCCTGGATCAGAAAAATAGGCTAACCCTAACAAGATGAAATAAGTTACAGAATAGGGCAGACCCAGATTAATAGTTGTTCATATGAAAAAAACAAAAGGTCAATCTATTCTAGAAGTGCATCAGATAATAATAGTAAATGCCAATGTAGGCGCAGTAATAGAACCGGGTGAGGAAGTCAAGGTCAATGCATATATCAGTCTTCTGGGCATCACATGACTACATCAGATGTGCAGTATTGCATTCAATTCTGGGTTGTCTGAAGTGCCATACTGCCAATGAGAATGCATTAAGAGGAGGATGAATAGGGTGGTGAAGTCTCAGATATCATATATACATCAAGGATAAACCTGTACAACAAGAGAACAATTAAGCTGGAGAAGAAGGGCCTCGGGGAGATATTTGAAGGATCATCATGAGGAAAATGCATTTGTTTTATACGTAGTTCCAAATGGCTCCTGCATCCTCTCTGTTTCCATAATGTCACATATAAATAGAGTGATATGTGGTGTCATAATGTGTGGCACACCATGTAGGAGGACAGATTTTGTTTAGGCATCACTTAATGAGATATGCAGCTTATTTGATCTGTCCTCTATGGGTACCAGAATCTTGACTGTTAAATAACTATCACTCTTTTATGCTGACCTTTTACATTGCTATTAGTAAATTAGTGTTGTGAAATATTTAATACATATTTTTCAAGATAATGGATGCAATCTCTATATATCATGTGTGTATGTGTGTGAAATATATGCAAATGATTTGGTAGGTGTGACTATGACAATCGTCTGTGGCCCTGTTCTCTCCAGAGTTTATTCTCCCCTCAGTTGGGATTCTACTTCAGTTCATCTTTTTTTTGAGGATAGAATTAATATGGTTGCTCTCTCCATTCAGGGCTCATCTGCAAAGTCCAGAGAATCTCTGTTTTCATATAATTGTTCAAACTTCCAACATATAGAATATGTATTTATTTGGTTCTAGATACTGTTTTTATACTTTGTGTTTGCTTAGGTAATAGCAGAATTCAAGCAAATGACAGTCCTTTTCATGAAGCTCCCATGGGAAAGAGCTTCTGTCTTGCAGTGTGGCATGGTGGCTGAGTCCAAACTCAAGAACCAAACTGTCACTGTGGACATCCCAACCCTCCTGCGTGCTAGCTGTGGGACCTTAGGCATGTTACTTAGCTTCTTTGTGTCCCAATACCAACCTCACTGTGTTATGTTAATATTAAATGATTTAATAATGTAAATTTCTTAGAATAGTGCCTAGGATATAATAAACACTATTATTATTTGTAATTCTCTGTGACACATCTGGAATGCCATCTGGTAGAAGTTTCTATATAATGTCCTAGTCATCACTCAGTGTGCTATTGGAAGTAATATATTTAGGCAACCCCTTGGTCTTAAAGCACAGACCACTTTTTTTTTTAAAGATTTTACCTATTTATCTGACACACTGAGAGAGAGAGCACACACATAAGCAGGGGGAGCAGCAGAGGGAGAGGAAGAAGCAGACTGCTGAGCGGGGAGCCCGATGTGGGGCTCATGACCAGAGCCGAAGGCAGATGCTTAACTGACTGAGCCACTCAGGCACCCCAGACATTCACTTTTTAATCACATAAAGCTTGGTAAATATGAGTGTTATAATTGCTCATCTTCAGGTCTGTTTTCTCTACTAACTTTAGAGCTTCTTGAAGTCAGGGACAAGGTCTTATATTAACTAGAATAAAACTAACACATGGTCAAAATATCTTCTGGGTAAATACTTTTTGAAGTTAGAGGATGACACCCTCTAATTTAAGGAAGAAGTAAAGTAACAATATGAGTTGTCAAAGAATATGGACTTCCATTTTTTAAATTGTATAAAAGCCTAGAATCCATATATTAAGAATATTACAAAGAGATTCCAACACTGAATCAGAAATTTAAAAATTACTGCCTTTCATTCCTAAGATTCTATTATTTTCTATTTCTTGAATATACATTTATTGAGCATTTATCATTAATCAAGCATTGTATTAAGATGTAGAGAAATAGTTAATAATCACAAGGAACTTTCTAGACTGAAGATAAACAAATGAAGAATTACAATACATAGTTTCAACTTTAATAGAGGTAATTAGAGTATGTCCTACAGGATCAGTTGAGATGGGAGGTCACCTGAAGAAGTAAGTATTGAGCTAAGTCACGAATGATGAGGGGCAGCCTGGTGGAATGGCCAGGTTGGAGAAGGTCTGGTAGTCAGGAGGGTTAGAAAATTCACTCTAATAATGTATTCAGTGATGGGAGCTATAGCTATAACCCCATTTCCCAAAAGGAAGAATAAGATATGGAAAAGTAAACGGAATGTCTTATTTTAAGGTTATTAATGACAGAATCAGGGACAATGTCCAAACTTTTCAAGTTCCATCTCCATTCTAAATAGTTGTGTCTTTCCATAAGCACATGATAATTGGAGAGCTAATTTTGCACCCTTTTGAAGAGTTGACTCTTTTGTATTGATTAGTTCTTATAATATCAAACAGTAACATATATTATAATTAATGTTCTTAATAAAAAAAAACACTAAATTGAGTAATCTTTTCAGGCAAACATTTTAAAATTCTCCATCTAACATCCATTCCCATCTTAAAATTTGATCATTTTCCCAATGGTCAGTATTTTGAATGCCCAGACATCTGAATACAGCCTTTCTTTTTATTCCTTCTTTTGGTCTAAGTGGATATTAATCTTAGGATTCATAAGGACTCCACTCTAGGCCTATATACAGATATACTACATGTTATAGGTGATTTGAAATTTTCAAGGTTAATTTGACTATACATAATTTTTACTTTATAAGCTAACATTAGAATGAAATCTTCACATAAGATAGTTTTTCTGCTGTTCTATTGTTTCAAATATTAGCTATTCCAACTATGATCACCAAGCTTATTCAATACTCTAGTTCTATTTCTATTATTAAGTTGATTAGTTTCATTTCATATCAAAATAGATAGAAAAATTCACGTGGTCATAGTGCTTATCCTTAATGTCTCCCCCCTCCACCCTCTGCCTTTGCCCAAGTATACTTTCTTGCAAATACCTCAGAAAGAACCCCTTGCATAGGCCACTTGCTCAGTATTGGCACACCCAGGAGGCCACTATTGGTAGGGATAGCAGTTAAGTTCATCTTTCTTAGCCATAACAAATACCCAAGTACCACCACAAATAGGGTAATAAGACAAACTCAGAGAGAAGCACTATCTAAAGAGGATAAACAGCAGACATTGCAAAACAACAAAAAAAAATGATTCCTGTACCCCTTTACACATCTGTATGTGGAGCAACATCTTCCTCTCATACACAGAAGAGTCTATTTTCTCCTGCACCATTTCTTTTCCTCAAGAGATGTCAGTTTTACTCCCTGCCTTGGAATCATATTCTGTAAGATCAGGACCATCTGGGGATTTCAAGAGCAGTTTGGCAGAAACTATGAACTTGCTCATTCAATACACAATGTGATGGCTTCTAATACACAAAGACTGACAAGCTAAAAACTCTATTTCTAACACTCTCTTAAGGGTAGGGTATCTACGTGTGTTTTAGGTTCTGCCAATCAGATTTCCTCTTGGAGTCCTGGATTTGAAGGAGTCAAATGAGGACAGAGGCAGGACCTGGGACATGCATTGAGAATGGACTGAGGCAGAGACAGTGTGGTCTTGGACCCAGAAGTTTTTCTGACTTTTTTTTTTTTTTTTTTTTTTTTATTCTACAGCTTTCTGATTGAGGTGGAAGCAGTAGCACTTTGGTGACCCACTTCTGCAGTATGGATTTAGGAGTCATTCCTGGAAACTCAGCTTAGAGTTTGTTTCTTCACCCTCTGAACTAATTTTAAGTCATCTAATACCATTTCTGCTCAAACTTCATCAGATAATAAATTTCTTTCAGCTTAAACGCTCTGAAATGGACTTTTTCCTTAGACATTGAACCCTTCCTAATATGTTCTGAGAGGGACATTAATGCAGAGCCCCAAACTGAGAATTCCTAAAGGGGCAGGGTTCTGAAAAAAAATCTCTGTCCTTTGGTTTTATTTTAGCCCATGTTTCTTCTGCTTTTCTGAGTCCTGGACGCTTTCATTTAGGTCTGAATTCCCATGTGGCCGGGTAGCTCCTAGGGTTAGTGAAGAGTTACATGTTGCTGCAAGACCCAGTGTTTTCAACAGTTTCCATCCTTGTCAGGTACAGTGAAATATCTCACTAAAAACTCTTGTCACCAGCTTTGCAGTTTTTTTGGGGTAGAGTGGGGCTCTCTTGCCTTCAAGGCTGGCATTGGAAAAGACAAAATCTGGTCTTTTAATCAAGACCCCACCTTAGCAAGTTCACTGGTGCTTAATATTCTGCAAAGTTTCCTACTCACATACCCAGTTCAGATGTATCACACATTAGCAGGTGAACACACTTTTAAAAATGATTGAAGGTGTGATATATTATTTTAAAAATCTTTCCATAGCTTTCCTTTACGATTTACCTCATTATTCTTTCCGTTGGGCAGTTATTCCTAAATACCCTTGATGCAATTTTGTGTTCATTCTTTCTTATCTAGAACTCATTAGTATAACCTAAGGTGATTTGGGTTGTGTATAAGTCATTTAAATTTGCATAATGAGCCCCAGTGCCTCTCCGGTATGAACTAAGAACTAAGAAAAATTTGACGGCTTCAGGAGAGCCATAAAATTGGCTCTTTTGGGGGGCGATCCCTTTATAATATTTTAATCAGGGTTTGAAGACAATATATCCAAAGTGTCAGGAGAGACCAAGTCAATGACCCTTAATTGTTATTGCACAAAAGTTAACTCCAGGAGGGAGAAGATGTCACCTTTGTAGTGAAAACAGGTCTTCCTTTTGCACAGGATCTTTGAGAAGCCAATAAACTACATTACATACAGAACTGTAAAGGGGAGCTATTTCTAGGGCAATCTCCATTAAGAAAACAAAGCTGATACAAAACAGAAGACATAAGCCCAAAGAAGAGGATATCCCTGATCAGGTAAATTTCAGGAATTTAGGGCTTTGAGGGAACAGCTGTACTAATATATGCTTTGTTCTTTTTTTCCATAGCTAACATATCATGACATAGTGCTCTGTATAAAATATATTCATTACCCTATTTGACCTTCACATAATCCTAGAGAGTTGATGTTGTTATTGCCATCATCTTACTGATCATGAAATCATGGCTCAGACATATTTCATAATTTCTCTAATGTAATACAACCCAGTAGAACTGGGCTTATGATGTAAGTACTCTAATTCCAGTTGTGCTCAGAGAACTCTATGTGGATAATCTGGATCACTAAGAATATATTCATCAGACATTAGACCAGCACACCAACATAACAATATGGCAAACTGAGTCAGAAAGTGACGATAGCAAAGCAACTGCACAAGAATATACCACAGGTGGGCCATTCCATTAAAGGCAATGGCATGCACATGTGGTCTAGATAAAGATTCTCTATTCATAAATGGATCAGCCACTCCTTGGGAGATGCTGAAAAACTCTTTTAGAGCTAATAACTATTTGTTACTTATTTTTCTTTCTTTTGATTATATTTCTCTCTAATATATCATGGTTGCACTGCTTTATCATTTTTTAAGATTTATTTAATTTATTTGAGAAAGAGAGAGAGAGAATGTAAGTCAGGGGAGGGCCAGAGTGAGGAGAGAGAAGCAGACTCCTGGCTGAGCATGGAGCCTGAGACACACAGGGCTCCATCCCACGACCCTGAGATCATGACCCTGAACCAAAACCAAGAGTGCTACACTCAACCGACTAAGCCACTCAGGAGTACCCGTCACATTGCTTTAAAATGAAGTCTGCTAAAACTAGTGAGGGTATATTTCTAAGCTTCTGACTGTGAGTTTCATTTAAAAGGAATCTACAAGACTCACACCAGAGGTAATCTGGAAGTTAATTCCACAGATATATCTGCATCAAATGTTACATTAAAAGGTTGTTGTGCATCACGATTCTCTGATATTCTCTGGGATAGAGCATGATGCAGTTCAAAGAGTGCAATTTTTACAACTAGGCAATCCTGTGTTAAATGTTTGCTTCATCATATGCTAGCTTTGTGAACGGTAAATCACTAAGAGTCTCTGAACTTCATCTTCCTCAACTTTAAAATATTGAGAAAAAAATATTACCAGGGAGTTTGATAAAAGGATTAGAGATAACCTGTTAAGATCTATTTGCATGCTAGTAAAGGGGCAACGCTCTACATGCAGGACCTGGTCTGCACCCAGGCAAGACCCGGATTCTTATCTCATACAAAGGAAGGAAGGAAGGCACCTTGATAATGACAGAGATTGCATTTTTTTCCCCAGCCAGGAGAGTAGTGTCAGAGTAGATTAAATTTGGTGGATGAGGGAAAAAAAAAAGGAAAGAAAGGAAGAAAAGGAGTATCACTTGTTTACCAACTTGTGTATTATAGAATAACTTTTATAATCATAACAGTACCGCTGTATGGTATGTATGATTTTAAAAAGGCATAGGCTACTTCAAAAATTCTTCACAATTGAGAATTCATTCTCATTTAGTATTGAAAGGTATAATGCTCTCCCCGTGCCCCCCCCAACACACACAGGAAAGCAACATATGAAGGGTTTATTAAAAAAGAGTAAGAGGGAGGGAGAAGATAACATACAGATAAGGTACTGAATTATAAATAGTTTGGATAAGCTTTCAGTCAATAGGAATGAAGGCTTCGCCTCTTAGATACTGAGGCAAGGAGAGTAGCAGGAAAGAAGATGTAACGATGGAAAACCCTACTATGTGCCCAGTAGTCTGCTATGTGTTAAGAGATATCAATATTTTGACCTCCACTTTTGTAGATGTGGAGAGCCTCATCGGATTTTAATAATTTGTCTATGTTCATACAGCTCGTAGGCAGCAAAGATGAGATTTCTGACAGTACCTTTTTCTACTATTGTTCTTTCTGCCATACCTGGTTGTCTCTTTAAAGTGTCTAGTGCTCCCTGGGGGGAAGCAATTCTGCGGCGAGTCTGAGATGCTTCAAATGAGCTTATTGAAATTTTATGTCATCTGCCTTTTAGCTGGGAAACTCTAATTTTAAATAGGCTGCAGGAATTTTTCGAAACTTATAAATTTTTTAGCCATGCGACTAAATATTTAGGGAGAAGAAACACAAGTGATTGGAACTAGGGATCATCTTGAAATGCCTCTGTAGGCCTGACAGCAATCCCGGTCCTCGGGCAAGTTGTCTTGGGAAACAGTCCTGCTGAGGTTTGGATTCTTCAGCTCTCAGCTCACCTGTTCCTGCTGTTCACACCTGTGACTGAGGGCTAGGCCCTGCCTTCCCCTTAGTTTTGGTGACAGGAAAAGGCTTTAACTTGTTGGGACAAAGATAAATTACAAGAGGAAAATCTAGCTGTTGTAAATTATACATACTCCCACTACATTGTCTCTCACTCCATAGATATAGGAAGTTCTGTTATCTTTCTTGATCAGAAGTCTCTTTTATTTTCTCGAAAATAGAATCTGTGCCAAATCAACCACCAGACATGCCTCCTCTTAAGGGAATTTAACCAAAGAGCACATGGAAACTGGGCATCTCACCAATGGATCAGGAAGCATGGGCCACATTTGCCTTGAAGATTTTTTTTTTTTTCTGATAACATTTCACACATTAAGAAAAAAGCAGAATGCAAATTTTTAAAATGCTGGCAAAATAATTATAGTAGTTCTTGAAATACCCAGAGAGGCTGGATGAAAATTCAAAATGCTTATGTATGAAGAAGCAAAGTGGCATTGTTAATTTTAGGATGGAAAGTGTCTTTCCCTTGCCCTATCCCCCAAACTCAGTAAGCAGTATTTTCAGCAAGCAGGTCAAGTAGAAACAATGCACAAGCAGATGAAATAAGTAAAATCAGATGAGGTGAATGGTTTGAATTTAGGAGGGCAACAACATCCCCATTCTACATTTTCAACTATTCTGTGCTGTAGCCACAGTGCCAGTCAAGACTAGCAGATACTTAAACAAGCAAGACTCGGTAGTTCCATAAACAGAGAAAGATGTCTGAGAAGAACAGATGTAAATGTCATCCAGAAAGTCCTTTATATTCCTGTTTTTCTTATTTTCTTATTAAGTGTATGTTCCTCCAAAAAGTAATCAAGAGGTTAAAGAATATTTTTTGGTATAAAATATCTTTGAGACATGTCCATTTTTTTCTATCTTTCTGTTTTCTCTCTTGCTCTGTCTTTCCATAAAAAATTGGTCCTCGGGGGTAATGAGTTGAGTAAATAATTTTTCAAGTCTCAACGTGGTATCATCATGAGTCCCCATTTTGTCTGATTTTATTCTCCTCTCCTTTATTTCAAATTCCTTGCATTCCCAACTCCTCAAAAGTCTCCATTATGTTTTAAATGTATGTCATTATGCATATATAAACATATTTTACATGTAAACATATTAAAACATTTATATAAACAGACATGTAAATGTCTCATGAACACATATATGCATATATATAAATCTCTATATGTATGTGTATCTATATATGGGTAGATATACATATATCCTTTAAAATATAGGACTTTTGTTGTACGTGTATGTACTTTTAGTTTACATAAGTAGTATAGTGCTATGTATCTCACTCTTTCTTCTTATTCTTTTCAGTCAACATTGTGTTTTTTAAAATCTTGTCCATGTGTCTTAGCCTGGCTTCTCCTGAAAGAGAGAGAACCTGAGACAAAACTTCTGTGGAGAGAGTTTATTTGAGAACGATCCCTGAGTGCTGGTTGAGGGACAAAAAGAGTGAGCAGAGAAAGGTCAACACATGAACAGGCAATCAAGTCATCTCCACTGTTACCTATGATGGGCCTTCAACCCCCAGAGTTTTCTTAGGAATTGTATGAAATGCATCTCAGAAGTTTCTGCCCAGGGGATCAAAGGAAACATTTGTTTATCTACTGGCTTTTGTCCTCCACTGGCTGAGTGGAATCTGATAGGCACTAATTTCCCTATACTTTTTTTTTTTTAAGATTTTATTTATTTATTTGACAGAGAGAAAGACAGAGAGCACAAGCAGGGGGAGTGGGAGAGGGAGAAGCAGGCTCCCCACTGAGCAGGGAGCCCAACTCAGGGCTTGATCCCAGGACCCCAGGATCATGATCTGAGCCAAAAGCAGCTGCTTAACTGACTGAGCCACCCAGGTACCCCTAATTTCCCTATATTTTTGAGTGGACCTGCCCACTTGTGGGGAAGAACCCATAGGTGTCCCATACCACAGCTTCTGAGAAGCCCCAGGGACGGAAACAATGGTTTACTGTAGGGACCAAGGTCAGGAACTGTTAAGTTGCACCTGGCCAAATCTCTTAAGTGCAAAAGTGGTTGCCACAACAGTGACTGGAGTTCTTGGGGAGACCTACAAAATAGGGAGTAATCCCCCAGAGGAATCTGATGCACTAGGCTACTGAACATGAATCTGTGACCATTTGAGCCACTTTATATTTCATGGTTTGCAGACACCACATTTCTCTGTACCCCCAGACTTCTCTTATGGCCTCCATACTCAAGGAGATGACTGCCTGCTTAACATTTTCATCTGGATATCTCACAGGAACTTAAACTCAACAAATCCCAAACAGAATAAATGATTATTCCCCTCCAAACCTGCTTCTGCAGGTTTCCTGCCTTGGTAATGGAATAAATCAGCTACCGAGGGATTCAAGCCAGAGATTGATATATTCACATTTAAACAATCATAAGGTCCTATGATTATATTGCTTAAATATCTTTTGAAGCAGTCTGCTTTTCTTCATTTCCACTTTCCCACTCTGTTCTAAGAAACCATCATCCCTCTCCCATATTATCACAGTGGGTTACTGAATGGTCTTTCTACCTCCAATCCTGCTCTCTGCCAAACGATTTCCCATTCTAGCCAGGGTAACCTGCTAAAAGTGAAATCTAGTTATTTAACTTCCCTATCTAAAATTCTTTAATGGTTTCCTTCCATATCGTGTATAATAAAGTCCCACAGACTCAATGAGGCCTGTAAGACATGGATTTTTCTGGTCCGGTCTCATGCTATTCTTTTCCTTACCTCCCATGCCCTGGCTCTCAAACACAATGTGCTTTGTCCCTCCTTAGAATAGGGGCAAATGTTCTTGGTTTGACCTTGAATGCCTTCCTCCCTATGATGGACTAAAAGATGGCACATTTTTTTCTCCTTATTCCCTTCTAGAGGCAGAATTTATTTTCTCTGTCCTTGAAACTGTGCTGGCATGCAAATGCTTTAAACAATCCGAGGAGGTTCTGTGTCTAAACCTTAGGAAAACTTGGTAACTTTTTCTTTTTGTGGTTTATGAGTGTTGAGCTGCCATCTAAGAAGTTGGGCTACCTTTATGGGCAAACTATGTGGAAAGGCCATATGAAGAATCAAGATTTTGAAACTACACACACACACACGGAGAAAAGCCCAGCCATCCATCTGACCCTAGGCTTCAGGACATCCACCACCTCTGTGACAGACAGCTTAGACATTCCAGCCCACTGACCTGCCCAATGACTTGCAGTAACAACTGACATCACATGCAACAGAAGAATTACCCAACTGACCAATCACACAGGAATAAAAGATAATAAAATGATTATTTTGTGAACCCACTATGTGTTGAAGTGGTTTGTTACACCGCAATAAAGTTGCATCGTCAGAAGAAAGGGATGCTCTACAATGCTTAGGGCACTCTGTAAATCCAGAGATGGTGATTTGGGCAGAAAAATTTCCAGCAGGTTAAGTGAGTAGTAATGAGTAAATGATTTCCTCTTTCATGATGGACATAGTTGAAAGTAATCGTCCTGTCCTAGGTGGCTGGCTGGTGATCTTTGGATTAGTACTGGGTCAGACATTCAGTTTTAGTCCCTGTTATTGGCATGTTAGACACTCAGAGGTGGCTCTATCTGGGCTGGTTTTGGAAAGTGGAATTCCAAGTTGCTGGATTTGCCTACTATCATGACGACTTTGTTCATGAGCCCATTGGGCAAGTATAGGGGAGGCTGGCTTTCAGGAAGTAATTGGCTTGCTGCTACATAACTCAGGGGAATATGTTTGAAATTCAGAAAATTGTCTGGAGTATCTAAATTATTTCAAACCTAGTATGATTTCAGGATATATATAATGCACCAGTCTTTCTATGTTAATAGTCAATTTTTGAAAAACAAGAATACATGGTTTCCATCAAGAATAATGCATATGAGGGGCACCTGAGTTGATCAGTTGGTTAAGTGTCCAACTCTTGCTTTCAGCTCAGGTCATGATCTTGGGGTTGTGGGATTCTCTGTCTCCCTCTGCCCCTCCCCCTTCCTCTCCCTCTCTTTAAAAAAAAAAAAAAGGGAAGAAGAAGAAGAGGAATGCATATGATTAGACTCCAAAGGACTGATATCTAAAGAGAACCTTTGTTTTTGAGAAGAGAATTAGACTTGGAAATCAAGTCCTGGCCTATTTAGTTACTACTCTGGGTAGAATTCATGGGGTCAATTAATTTTTACTGGTTAGAGGATAAAGCAGACAGTCCACTAAATGACAAGGCACTGGCATATGATTCAAAAATAAAGATGCCTGAACTGATAGGAAGCTGCCTAGGAGAGAAGCCAAAGATAATGCAGCCTGACCATAAATCAAGCATAGCTCTGCAAGAGCAGATCTTGCTGCAAAAATGCATGCAAGAATTAGGGAAGTGGTTTTAATACTCATTTCTTCCCCCCACATACACACTCCTGTTTTCATCGCCATCAACTCTGTCTTCCATGAGTATTCGAGAGTAATCGAGGGCACAGAATAAACACAGATTACAAGTAGTGTATTTATAAGAATGGGATGTCAGAAAGTATGATCTAATTTCAAAGAAAGAGGTGTCTGGGACTGTGTCATATCATATCCCTTCCTTATCCTCACAAGTCCGACAAATAAAATAGTTAAGAAACCCCCAAATATCTCAACTTCTGTCTTACTCCTAATTCCAAGAAGGTCATAGCTACCTAAATAAGAAGATTCTGGAATAAAACATTGAGCAACTCAATTTCTCAAGCCTCAGTTTCTTCATGTGCATTGTTAGGATTATACTGATTTTGCAGTGAAGTGGTAACGATGAAATGAAATAGTGTCTCAATGGTATCTACCACAGTGTTAGAGTTCTTTAAAAATACATATTTAAGAGAGAAACTAACAAGTATCTACTGAGCACTTAATGTGCTGTTCTTTGAAATAGAGACATTGAACAGACTCCAATGTCATTAAATTTGCAAAACTACTTATTATAAATATAATAATCTGTGGATTTATGAGCTTGATAAATAATAATCATGTGCTGGCTAAAGAAGATCCCATGAGTTGATTAAGGTCTTCCCTATACAAACATATTGGCTGAATCGATGTACCTGCTGTACATTATGTAAAACAAGAAATATAAACACTCCTAGAACATGGTGTCTTAGAAGTTAAATCTAGATTTTTCTAAAGCCTGAACATCTCATTTAAATAAAGCAAACATTTAACCTCTGCATTAGACATTTAAACAGGGCCTTAATGAATCAATTAATTTCCTAATTTGTTTTGGAAATCATTAAAGTATTCATCTATAATCTGGCACACATGCACTTTGGGATGCTTAGTTATAGAGAATTCTTAACTGTTAAATAAGAGGGTCAACTCATATTCTAAATTCCGCCTTTCAGAATTCTTTTATTTCTATTTCCAGAGCTTTGCTTGGGCAGGAAATGCTTTTACCCCCTTTCATATGGAAATTATTTCCACAATACGCACCATCAATATTCATCAAGTATCACACCAATTAACAAACCATGAATAATCTGGAACAAAAATGTAATGCATGAAAACCCACAAACATCTAGGTGGCTGTTAATAAGGCTATGTTTGAGGTAATCACACACATATTTAATTTTAAATATACTTCCCTTAAGGAAGGGGTATCAATGTTAATTTAAGAATTTAATTTGTATGGTGTTTTAATAAAATGTCTTTCAAGAAATGTGCAAAAACATCATGCTAGGAACTTTGCTTATCATGCAAACATTTAATTTTCTTTTATGGAATAGAAATAGACAATTCCCTTATATTTATATAACTTTCTATATCTCCTTTGTGGAGTTAACATAGTATCTTAGTATAAGACAAGTAATACAAATTCTTTGAATATATGAAGATATACTTCATAAAACAATTACTTTTGAAATTAGTAGCAAAGCAACTTTTTTTTTTTCAGTTTTGGGCACTATTAAAGTTTAGTCAAGGCATATTGAGGTTGATAATTTCTACAAGTGAGTTACAGTGATTTACAAACTTATACATATTCTAATTGGCTTTCCAAGCTTCATGGTTTAAGCTGGCAAGTATTAATCCCAGATAAATTCACATTTGTCTTTTGTCTAAACTTAATGATGCAGAAAGAAGGGGCAGCAACCTCTCCTAAACAACGAGAATGCCCAGGTCCAAAAAAAACCAAAAACCAAAAACCAAAAACCAAAAAAACAGAACATGTACATAACTTTTCCAACGACAAGTGAGTGGCAGAATGTCAGAGCCAGGACTAAGATTTTCCCCCTTTCAGTCAAGGAACAAAGTAAAGCTAATAAAAGTTGAGGAGAGGAAATTGTAAAGATACAAGCAGAAGTTAATTCCATTAAAAATAAAGATATAACAGAAAATATCAACAGGATGAAAACTGATCCTTTATAAATATTTGGCATGACAAAACAAAGTAAAAAAAAAAGCACAGGTAAGAAATATTAGAAACACAAAGATTAATTATAGCTGGGATTAATTATAGAAGTCTTAAGTATTACATGAGAAAACACACACAAAAAGGCCTTTATGACAAATTTGAAAATAGACAACAATTGCCATTCACTAAAAAATATAATTTACCAATGCATACTGAAGAAATAGAAAACCTGAAGAGATGATTCACAACTAAAGATTTTCAATCTATAGATAAGAATTTATCTCTCCACAACAGCAAAAAAACTCAATAAAAACATTATAGGCCCTTATGACATTTCGGGCATCTTCTATCAAATATTCAAGGGAGAGATAATTTCAGCATTATACAAACTCCCAAGAGCAGAAAAGAAAAATGGGGGTGACACATAATCATCTGACTTTATGAAGCTAATATAACTTTGTTAGCAAAATCAAGTAAAAAGAATATAAAGAAAGAAAATCATATTTCCATAATATCACTCATGAACATCGAGGAAAAACTCCAAATAAATGTTAGCCAACCAAATCCCACAGTGTGTATTTGGAAATATCAATTAGCTGTTTTGATCCTTTCAGAGAATCTTTGTCTTTCCTCTAGAGCATTTAATGAATTTGCACTTATGTGATTTCTGATTTATTTCTATCATTAAACATTTTCTACGTGTCCTGATATTTTCTTCTTGGTTCTTCCTTTCTTATGTTCTCTTGGCGGAACGAATATTTTTTTTTCTTTCTTACTGTTTTTCATTTACTTGTCCTTTTCTGCTGCTCCTTTTTCTCAGCTTTCTTGCTCTCTCCCCTACTGATTCTGTCAATTTTCTTCTTGTTTCCTTTCCCTTCCTTTATGTGTTTGGAAATTGGAGGCTATGATTTTCTAAATTTAACATAGTCTAAATTTCATAGGTATCTTTACTTCACTCTCAGCGAATTCAAGGACTTTAGAAAGGTTTAGCTCTCATCGACCCCCTCTCAATTTAATATATTGTGGTCTAGTGTTTTAGTCTTATCCTATTTTTTCCCTTAACATTTTATTGTTTGGTATGTTTATTTTGACTTCCCCACAAACTTCTCAACATCTTTGTTCACCAGTCCTTTTTGCATTTTAGACTTGCTATCTGAAATAATTTTCTTTGAGCCTGAAGTATTTCTTTCATGATTCCCTGTACTGAAGTTGTTCTGCTGGTAGTAAATACTGTCTATTTATTTATTTATTTATTTATTTATTTATTTATTTATCTATCTATTTATTTATTTATTTATTTAATGTTATTTATTTGAGAGAGAGAGGGAGGGGGAGAGAGGGAGAGAGTGCACTAGAGGGGTGGCGAGGGACAGAGGCAGAGGGAGAAGCAGGCTCCCCAGGGAGCCTGACAAGGGGCTCCATCTCAGGACCCTGGGATCATGACCTGATCCCAAGGTAGATGCTTAACCGAGTCACGCAGGTGCCCCAGTATCTCAGTCTTTGTTTGAAATTACTTTGTTTCACCCTCATATTTGAAAGATTGCTGGTGGTTGTAGCAATCAAAGTAAACAGTTATTTTCTGCATTCATTCTGCATAAACTGAAGACAGTATTCAACTGCTACTTCCTGCTGCGCAGTCTCCAGTCAGCCCAATGTCTTTTGGTAGATGATCAATGAAATCCCTGTGAGTGCCCATAACACTTTTCACTGCTGGTCTGTAGCTTCACTGGCATGTGTTTAGGTACAAACATTGGGACTTTTCTTCTCTCTTGACCCCTCCATCTCTTCCTCCCTTCCTTCCACCCTGGATTTTGTTGGGATTCCAAGATTTGAAGAATGGTGAATTTCAATAAGTCTAGGCAAATTCTTAGCTACTATTTTTTGGATATTGGTTTGTCTGATTCTCTTTTAAATTTCCTCCATAACACTGGTTATTCTTTTTTTTTTTTTTTTTAATTTGGATTTTGTGTTTTAACCTCTTTTTCCTATTTTTCCATCTCTTTTTCTACATTTTTTTGGTTAAGATTTATTTGAGAGAGAGAGAGCACAATCAGGGGAGGGGGAGAAGGAGAAGCAGACTCCCCACTAAGCAGGGAGCCCAATGTGGGGCTCGATCCAAGGACCCTGAGATCATGACCTGAGCTGAAATCCAGAGCTGGGCACTAAACCGACTGAGCCACCCAGGAGCCCATCTTTTTCTAGATGTTTTAAGCCATACTCTTTTTGGGTTATATTCATCAGTTTCCTAATTCTTTTGTCATATGTGTTTATCTCTAATTTACTCCAGCCATTTAGGTTTCACATTTAATTTTTTTTATTCCTGAGTTTCATTTGCTGCTTTTAAAATAGTTTCATAATCTTCTATAGATTCTATTTTTTTCAAAGTTGTATTTCCAGCCTGTCAGTTATGTCTTTTTGTATATAAATGTAGTTATAACTATATATACATTTAGCTTTTCACAATATTCTCTTTCTGAATGGTTGTTGGAATTTCTGGATATATCCTAGGTGTCTCTATTTTTCTTTTGTATCTTATGTCTACTTTACAGGAAATGTACTACATTCCGGAAAAATACTTTGATATTCTAGTTCATTGACTGGTTTTATTAGAGTTTCTTTTCAGCAATTCAGTCTATTTTTATTTTGAAAACATGTTTAAATTTCCATGTTTCACACATATCTTAGAAGGATATTAGGGGAACTTATTTTTTAGGTATTCAATTTGCAGTAAAAGCATTGTTTTTTGGGGGGGTGTCAATTTGCTATCCCTCCTTAATGGGTGTGTGTGTATATTAAATATGTATTATAATTATATAATTATATATTTTATTTGAATTATATTTTTATTTATATGTATTTTATATATTATACATTATAATATATAAGTATATATAAATTATATATATACACATATGTGTGTGTGTGTGTGTATATATATATATATATATATATATATATATATATATATATATAATTCTTGGTTTACCATATCTTGTTTCTCTGTGAGATCTGCCTCAGTAGGTTTAGCTGAGGTTGGTTATGACTCTAAGAACTTGCATCTGGTGATCATGATGGAAAGTCGGCCTTGGACGTACAGCCCCTCCTTAGAATTCTGTCTTGGAATCTGGAGGCACCTGGGTACTGTCTCAGCTCTGTACCCAAGAGTCACAGTTGATGCTTGGTCATATGTGGACATGTTGCCTCCTGCTCAATCCAAATGGTTTAAGGTTGAACAAGTCAATGGCTTTCTGTGAGACTGCATTTCCCCAATTTCAATATGGTGCCCTTCTGCCCCTGCTCTAGGTAATTTTGGGCTTCCCTGAAACTGCTCCTAAGCAACCATGGTCTCTTCCTGCATGTGTTTTGGATCTTCATTTTCTACACTCTTGTTTCTCTGATTCTGATCTCATTTCACTTCTAGCTCTTAGGAATTCCTCAGAAATTTTTTTTTCCTACAAATGTCTTTCCTTGTTTTCCAGTGCACTTATGATTTTATTTCCTTGAACACAATTTATTATGACATTTCACAGAGATTTGGTGGGGGGGGAGGGAAATTAGGTGCTTGTGTTCACCCTACCATTTTTTTTCCCAATCCAATTCTGATTTTTTTTTCTATTTCTATTCTCTCATTTGTTTAAATAAAATTATCATTTTAATGACTCCATAACATTGGATATGTCACTATACCATGGTTTATTTAAACATTCCCTACCATTTGCTACCTCAGCTCTCTTACTAATGTAAATAACACTAGAGTAGACATAGTGCAGGAGATATGCATTTTTACATATCCAAAATTATTTCCATAGAAACATGCTATAAATATGATAAATTATAGTATATTATTAAATTATAAATAGTATGTTATATATTATTAAATTATAAATAGTATGTTATATATTATTAAATTATAAATAGTATTATAAATAATATTAGTACTAATATAATAGTACTATTGTAAATAGTATTATAAATCTGTGAATTAGATAGAAATTACTATTAATGCCCTTAAAAAAAAAAAAAAGAACGGAGAGGGTTTGTAGACAGTGACCAGTGGATTTTAACTTCAAGTTTAAGGTAACACTATGGGGTGTTGCTCAGTTTTCTCTAAGGAGGCACAGGCGTCTCAATTTTGGGAGCTATTACTGTCAGCCTATCTGTGATGCTGATTAGAAATAAATCACTGGTTTCACCACACTCACTTTCACACCAAGAAAAAAAGGTAACACTTCTACCAGCTGTTTCAAAAACAGCTTCTGTGCAATATGCATGTTAAGAGTGGAAGGAGATGTCATCACTTCTATTTTTATACCTGATTCTACTAATGGTATTTCTGTATCTATAGTTAGAATACATAGTTAGAATATATATAACTATCTGTCTACACATCACATAGAGGTATGTATGTATATATTATGGACTGGATGCTTGTGTCCGCCCAAAATGCATATGGTGTCTCCTAACCTCCAATATGGTGGAATTTGGAGATGGGGCCTTTGGGAGGTATTTAGGTTTACATGCGGCCATAGGGTGGGGCCTCCATGAGGGGATTAGTGCCCTTATAAGTAGAGACAGTAGAGAGCTTGCCTGCTCTTTCCACCATATAAACACAGTGACCAGGTGACCCTCTACAGGCCAGGAATAGAGCTCTTAGAACCCAACCATGCTGGCACCTGACCTTAGACTTCTGAGAAATAAATGTATGGTTTAAAAGCCATCAAGTCTGTGGTACTTTGTTTTGGCATCCCGAGCTGACTAAGACAGATTTTGGTCCTGAGAGGTGGGGTGCTGCTGTAATGAATGATTGTGGAACATGTGGGAGCAGCTCTGCAACTGGGTAATGGGTAGAGACTGGAAGAATTTAGAAATATGTACATTAAGGGTGATTCTGGAGAGGTCTCAGATGGAAATGAGGAACATGTTATCAGAAACTGGAGGAAAGGTGATTCTTATTCCAAAGTAGCCAAGAACTTGACTGAACTGTGTGTTAGTGTATTGTGGAAAGAGAACTTGCTGGTGATGAAACGGGATATCTAGCTCAGATTTCTGGAAAAAGGACTGAAAATGTGCCTTGGTTCCTCCTGGCCATTTATAGTAAATGTGAAGAGAGAGAGATGAGTTGAAGAAAGAATTGTTAAGTGGGATGCCTGGGTGGCACAGTCCTTGGGCGTCTGACCCTTGGTTTCAGCTCAGGTCAAGATCTCAGGGTCCTGAGATCAAGCCCAAAATGGGGCTCCATGCTCAGCTTGGAGTCTGCTTTAGATTCTCTCTCCCTCTCTCTCTGCCCCTCCTGCTCATGCTCTCTCTCTTAAATAAATAAATCTTTTTTAAAAAATAAAAGAATTGTTAAGCAAAAAGGAACCAGAACTTGATGATTTGGAAAATTCTCTGTCTGTCCATATTGCAAAACAACAAGAACACTTGTTCTGAAGAGAACACTAAGTGTGTGATTGAAAATGATGTGATAGAGAACTCATGAGTATGACTCATTAATAAGGTGGAATAATACCAGCAGAGACACTGCCAGTTTGAACTAAAGGAGGGACAGAGAAGGTGGGACAGAAGGCAGGCAGGCATCCAGGCTTGTTGGATTTTGCAAAGATGGGACTGTGGAGCTATTCAGCCGGGAATGTGAGCTAGCTTTCAAGAAGGGAAGAAAGATCCCAAAGATGAGTCATCAATCACCAGGGTTACCACCCCAGAGTTCATAGGCACATGTGGCAAGCCAACCTACCCCTTGGTTTCAGGTCCATCAGCAGAAACCTCAGAGAGCCACATGGTGGGGCCATTGAAAAGAGCCATGTGGTCTCAAGAGAGCCAAGAGAGCCTGAGGATGATGATGCTGCCCCAGTGGACAGCATCAAACCAAAGGGGATTATTCTTGAGGCTCAAAACCTAATAGAATTTGCCTTGCTAAGTTTTGGACTTGGGTGGGACCCACCACCTCTTCCTTCTTTTCTATTTCTTCCTTTTGAAGTGGAAATGTCTGTCTAACACTTGTCCTTTTTATTTTGGAAATGCATAACTTGTCTGGTTTCACAGGTTCACAGCTGAAAAGGAATTTTGCCTCAAGATGAATTCTACCTTGAGGCTCCTCCATATCTGATTTAGATGCTATTTAGATGAGACTTTGGACTTTAGACTTGAGATTGATACAGGAATGAACTAAGACTTTGGGGGCTGCTGAGATAGAATAAATGTACTTTACATGTGAGGACATGAATTTTGGAAGGCCAGGGGCAGAATATGATGGGCTATGCCCTCCCTGCCAAATGCATATGTTGAAGACCTAACCCCCAGTATGATAACAGCATTTAGAGTTGGTGCCTTTGGGAGGCGATGCAGGTTAGATGAGGACACAAGGATAGGACCTTCCTGTCTTTATAAGACACCAAAGAAAGAAGAGGCAGAAAAAGAAGAAGCCATTTGAGCACCCAGGAAAATAGCAGCCACCTATGAGCCAAGAGAAGGCCTCAGAATGAAATGTACCTTGATGGCACCTTGATCTTAGACTTCCCAGCCTCTAGAACTGTGTTGTTTGAGGCACCCGATCTGGGGTATTTTGTTATGGCAGCCCAAGCAGACTGATAACAGTGTGCACATAAACATACAGATATATATTTCTTTCCTTTAATCCAAAATGGAAAGGTTTCACAGATACAACTTGAATTTTAACCCAAACATTTAAAATCCTAACTGATGAATTACCTTCCTTCAGATCTTTGGGAAAGCCTTAGAATAATGGTCTGTTTCTTCTTGATTCAGATCCTGGGCCTTGGTAACTCCAGTATTTCTAGGTTGCTACCAAATAATTTAGCCTGTATGCTATTATTCATAAAATTAAATCCTGCTTTCAGATGAGCCTTTTAGTGAAAACTTTACATTCTTTTTGCTTTATTTTCTGTTAGTATTATGAGAGATCTCAAAATTTTGGTGACCTAATATCATACTTTATATCCTTGTCCAATGAGAATATTATCATTTGCTAAGAGATTTTTGGCTTATATGGAAGATTTCCACACCTGTGGCCAGCCCTGCTCCACCATATTCAGAAAGTGTTTTTTTTCTTTCTCCTTTAAATTGAAATGAATGGGGGTGAATACAATGATATCTCCAATCATTGTGCTGTATAAATGTCACATTATACTAGGACTTAAAAAAAAAAAAGACAAAAACACTATTCCAGCAGGCAGATTTTCTGAGATGAAATCACAGGAAGAGAAGAAATGCGGCTTACCATGGGACAGCAGATTAAGTATAGAATTTGGAACCCACATCCCGGTTGGACTCCTGCACCTATAGTGTGCTAGGTACATAGCTTTGAATGAGATACCTAATTTTCCTGACTTTAATTCTGTGATCTCAGAATGGGAATAAACATACCACTCCTTAGAGGTCATTAGGAAGATAAATATACTTTATGCGAAGTCCCCAGATTGATTCCTGGCCCTTCAATGGTCCTAAATGGCAATTGTTAGTATTATTATCATTGTTATTGCTTCTATTACTACTTTCACCATTTTTCCTTCTCTACCGCCAGCCCTTGCAAAATATGGACTAATCCTTATACCTATTCCTTGTGTGGTCTGAGTGTCATAAATTGCATGGGGTTTTGAGTCCTATAGCATCAGGCTACCTTCTCAGTTCTTTTATGTGCTGACCATGTAGTTATGGAGAAACTATTCAGCCCCCTGTAAAAAAAAGGATATAATAACATCTGCCTCCTAAGTCACTGTGAGCATTAAATACAATAATGCATGTGTGTAAATGCATAGGAAGCACTAAAGTAAAGGCTTACGATAAATTACAGTTCCTATTAAAATACTTAATATTATTAATTCCATGACAAATCCAAAAAGCAAAAAAACAAGAAAGGATTTTGGGCAAAACACATTTAAGAGACTTAAAACTTCTCTTGGTTTGTTCCATACCCATTCATATCACAATATTCTCTCTCTTCTACCCAAACCCCAAATTATTTTCTTTGTTTGCTTTATAAGGGAAAGATGTCACAGAGAGGAAATCAGGCAAATAATGCAACTAGAAAAGGTTGTTAAAATGCACACCCCTAAACACATTTTAAAAACAGATACTAAATAACCCATTGTCCCCAAAGAAAAGAAAGGCAAACAGATAAGATCGCAACACACACCATGGAAAAAATCCCAAAGTGAAAAGGTAGTTATATAAAGAGCTCATGAACAATGTAAGTACTATAAATACATACATAATTTCATCATCCACTGTTTCCCCGTTAGATGTGCTCCCTTTCAGATTGTTCTCACGCATCTGTTCAAGATAAAGCCTCTGAGCCTCTTAAATTACTCACAGCCTTTAAAAACATACACTTTGGGTTGCAATTTTTAAAGTATTTAGATTTTATTTAAATGTGTTTAAAGACTGTTTTATGTCCCTAGATTTGGAAGAAAATAACATATTTCCCATAACCAAACCCCTCAAACATTTAAGGACTGTACTGAATGCTAATTAAATCTGGAAAATACATTGGAAAAAAATTAAAACTCCAGGCTCATTTAAACTACACTTTATAAGGTACTTTAAAAGATAATGAAGGTCTAGTAAGTAGCAGTGAAAAATTAACTGGTAAGGATTTTTACTTTTGGTTTACTTATTTATTTCCAACATCTTATTTCTAACCACTCTGTATTCATGAATTTATCTAAGATGTTTCATGATTTTACCTCTAAGACTAAATTACATACATACCGGCTAAACTATTCTATCCTAGAGAATGAGATCTTGAAAACTGTTCCTTTATAATTCAAGAGAATACTCCAGTAATACTTCCATAAAGTGTGTTCTAGATTTTGTGGTGCCCAAATGGGGTGCCTCTCGATCAGATGGGGGCCCCCAAATGTGGGGCAGTGATGGGGTAAAAAGTCAGTGGTATGGGCAGTGAAAGGATTCACTTGAGGCAGAACAAAGGAGCTAGAAGTTTATTGCATACACCCCAAGGGAGCATAGGGCCGGAGAGCAGAGGAGAGACTATCTGCAAGGAGGCAGTGGGTGGGGGCTGTATTTAAAGGGGAAAGGCGAGGAGGGATAGCAGCATAGGGAATTCTTCCTTTTCTGGTAACTGTGCCTGGTTTTAAGTAGCCCACTGGTTAGTTAGGGCCTGTGGATATTTTGAGGTAGGCTGCCTGATGCGCCTGCCTGTATTCAGCCAGGTGGTGGCTGTGACCCTTGTGCCTTGGTCGAGTTCCCATTGCTGATACCTGTTGCCTAAAAGCAGCCTCTACATTTCTCTACCCCCACCCCCCAACAGATCAACAATGACAAATCTTTGGCATTTGGGCAGAGGTCTCAGTAGCTTCTTTCTGCTGAACGAGGGGCACAGAGATGTCCCTACCTAAACTTGTCAGTCCATCAGGGGTTCTGGGCAGTCATAGATCAGAGAGTGGTATTATATTAATGTGCAGATAGGCAATTTGAGTGAAATTCCTTGATTGTCAGGTCCATGGGATTTGGGGAAGGCGACCTTCCGATGGTACGGGCTGGAATCCCTGTCAAACTATCATTCGTATATGGAATTGTTGGATTTTAGAAGAGACAGATTTAACAAAGAGATTAAAGAGAGGCGGACCAATAATTAGGAGTATTGAGGCCAGGGGTCCCTAAGAAGGGATAAAGACAGGAGGGCCATGAATGGCTTTCTTTCCAGGAAAACCATCCCTGTGTTGCACGGTCCCGGAAGGAGGACATCAAAAGGTTCTAATGAGAAAGACAAAGCTTAGCCCAAAAAGGGGTGAGGATTATATTGTAAGAGCAGGACATGGGGGGTGGGCAACTCCAGGTAAGTTATGATTTCTGACCAAGTAAATTCAGAAGGGTACCCTGAAGGCAAAGTTCAAGAACTAAGTTTTGGAATTTGGAAGGAGAAATCATTAGAATTTGGGAAGAAAAGTATTGAGGGAGGTTTTCTAAGATAATATCATAGAATGATTGAATGTGAGAGAGTAGGGATTGGCAATGGGCCAGATTCATGAGCCTCTAGGCCTCTGGGTATGTATCACTGAGTCTCAGTTGAATAGCAGTCATAGATCTCCAACCTGCTCATAGCTATACTTGGTGGGTGGAGGTCTCCTCATCTGGGACCAGAGTGGTCTTGATTTTGGAAAGATAAGTCCATGGGAGAAGCTGTTAAGTTTTACCACTGTTGGAGCGGTCAAGAGAACATGATAGGGCTTGGTCCTGTCAGGTTTGAGAGGTTTTTTGTTCTGCAAAGGGTCTGAAGGTATACCTGATCCCTGGATGAAAGTTTTGGATATACGTTACCTAAGAAAGAGGGGTCAGATTTGGGATTGTACTAGTTTTGGTGGTCATTAATGGCAAAGAATGTTTGCCCTAGGGATATCCTTCGATAGTTGACAAAAATCTTCCTCCAGTCCAGGAATTTAACCAATCATTAAAGGAAAGAGAGGGATTGGTTATAGCACTAGTTTGAGTATTCAGGTCTTCTAGCAACTCTGTCACATTTTTGTGGTAATCTGGAGTATATACAGAACACTGTTTTAATAAGGCATAGGTTTCTCCTTGAGCTGCAATCAGGATATCAAGGGCCATTAGGTTTTGGAGGGCCATCTTTTGAATTTGCATGTCGAACTTAGTTAAAGGTGGCTGCTATATGCTTGGCTAAAGTCTCTACTTGCAATTTTGTATCAATAGAGGTGACTTCTAGGATAAATATATATGGCCAAGGATAAAGCCATTAAGCAGCCCTCTGTTTGAAGTCTAGCCTTAACAATAACCTCATTACGAGGAACCACTGCCAGAGGGAGAAGACTGGTCTTGTGATAAGGGCATTCCCAAGGGCATCACCTAATCCAATCATAGGGAAATTGGGGCCATCCATTATTTCTACAAGTCCATAGTCAACTCCGTGGAGTGGGGTACATGCTGGCTTTTAAGGAATGATTCTGTTATTCCAGCCACACAGAATTGGTCAAGGTGATAGCTGAGTTATATAATTACTGGAGATTCAATCCCATTTTCCACCTGTTCAAAAAATCTTATGTCCGTGGGGTCCTGTTATTGTCCCACAGAACAACAAGCACAAAGATGTTCTATACATGAGCTATTGTGGCAGTTTCTCTGCAGTTTACCTCAAGTTGTCTAGCTTAGGCAAACAAGATTCAAAGACAGTCAGAACTAGAATTTAACATCCATAAAGGTGGGTTATTGAAAAATAATTTTTCTCTCCAAATCACCTTTATTTCCAGAGATAGCCAAATCAAGACTAATTTGTTTGCAGAGCAAGTCCAATTTTTAACAAACTTGGCCTGTTTATTTATATAAGCTCAGTGAGAATAGTAATCAGCCATATAGATCTTTCAAAATCTGCTTTGCTGAACTTTTCATAAGGAATCTCGATTGAACTTTTAGTATCCTCTCAAGGCCAGAAGCCAAACCAAATACTTACCATCGGGCATGTCTGCAGGACCTGTAGATTTGGGTGAATTCCTTTTTTTGACATCGCCAAATATCCTGAGGTTCCTGCACCTGCCAGACAGTGACATTCTTCACTTACCTGGCAAGGCTGCTGGGAACACTGTAAACAAGGTATCCGGCCAACATTTCCAAGGGGCTTTATGGCTGTGTTTCATAAAGTCAACCTAAGTTCCTTAAAGCTATTTCGTCATATCTGAGTCTATGCATGTCTCTCTCAAATACGACATTCCTGTCAAAGCCTTAGTAAAATAACCAATATTTCCAATGGTGTCCTAGTTACAAGGAGAACAGATTCTTATTGAACTTATGCAAATAATTATGATTGCCATGGAAGAAAGAATACTCACTGAGACTTTTTGAATTTCAGAGGGTTCAGGTAGAGAGAAAAGTTAAATGCTTGAATTTGTTCACAAATGAATATTTTATCATATTTTTGTAAGTCATAGATATTTTAAGAGAAAGTTTCCTTAATCTGGAAGAGCAAACATTAGAGAACCAGCGATGTTTCAGAAATAAAAGTTACAAAAACTATAATCATCTTTCTTAATTCCTTTAATCCCATGTTACTAATTCTTATTCAGTTTGAATGCAGTTTTTTAGTTAGTCCTGGAAATTTTTACCCATTTTAGTTTTCTGATCTTAAAGATATCAAATGCCTGTATTTATCCTAAAAGTCCTTTTTATGAATCCCCTTGAAGATGAAATACATTTTGCAAAACAATAAGAACAACTATAAATGACAAAAAAACTCAGAAACGGACACTGTTAACTATCTAATAGGAGAGTTCATTATGATGCAAGTGATAAGGAAATTGTTATTTCTGTGACATAACATTTCAATAATCAGAATATACAGTGGTGACCTTATACCAGAAGGTAACATACTAAATGAACAAGACTAATTGGTCAAAAAGACTTTGTTTACAATTTAAATTTTGGGGAAGTTTGTTAAAACCTTAGAAAATTTTAAAGCACATCCCTAAATAGGATTATGGATCATCAAAGATGAAATAAAGATAACACAGTGAAACTGTTTTTTCTGGGCAAAGAAAAGAGAAAACAACTTTGTTTATATTTTCTTAAAGAGCAAACCAACCATTCAAGAAAATGTTGTCTTTTTAACTGAGAGAAAGTAGACTTTCAATCTCATACCAGTGTACTTTTAAAATGCACTCATTTCAACCTTAGTCCATCCTAACCACACATAGAATTACTTTCCAAAGACTTCCCTTCACAAACCTTCTACAACTTTCCTTTTCCTTCAACAAAAATGTATTCCCATTCCTTATATCTTTCTTACAGAGTTGCTTTCTTATTTCCATCAGTCTTAATTACATTTAGTAGAATTTTAACTCTTAAAAACCTTAGGCTCCAGTGAAAACTAAGTAGTAACCAGTTATGAATGGTTACATCAGAACTCTTTAGATGGCAAATTTCTGAATCAATCAAGCACAAAGCATGTTTTCCAAATGACCCAAATATCCTTAGTTTCTTTGCAATAAGAAGTCAAAAGCACAAACCTTATGTTTAGTAATCAATGCTTTAGAATTTCATCCTATTTGGAAAAGACCTAGATGTCCACTGAATTCAATCCAATCTATCATTCAAGCAACACTTTAGTTTCAGGTTACCAAAGACTTTAAAAGCTATCTTAACAATTACCCATGAAAACTTTGAGACAGACAAAATTAACCATTATTGTAGGTCATCTCTTGCTGACAAATTGCAATAGAGATATCATGAAGTTATTTGACCTTCAGTAAACCTTGGTAGAATAAATTTCAATTAGTTTAAATACCAAATTATATTCCACCTGGGTCCATTCAAAAGTCAATCTATTTGTTCCCCATTGTCAATTTTCACCTGAGGCACCAATGGGGCACTCCGAAGTGGGCAGTGTGTGCAGGCCACATGCAAGGTGGTGCAGCGACAGGAGGAGGGGGAGGTCGAAGAGGCGAGGTGCTGCTAGAAGCCTGAGAAAGGGAGTTCCTTGTACTTAACCTCATCAGCTCAGAAATAAACAAGGGAGAAGCCCCCACATCTATTAGGAGTTGGAACAGTTAAAGAGGAGACGTCCAATAAGTCGGGAGGTGGCTGGTTATTGGCCAAATACCTTCTGCAAAAGACTCTTAGGTCAGGGTCCTAATTTAGGGCCATGAAACTGAGCAAGACACATATAGGACTTCCGAACATTTGGAGGAGTTCTAGCAAAGGAGGTCAAACTGCAAAAGAGTATTAGAGAGAGTTCCATGGGAAGGCCATGACTCTTGATCTGGGAGTTTGTACTGAGGCCAGAAACATCAGGAGTTGGGGGTCAAATTTGTTCCAGCTTTTAAGACCACAGCCCCAGGGTGAGTCCAAGGAAGAGAGGGGGTGGGAAAGACTGGCTGATGATTCCCAAAAGGGTCTCCCTCCAAAGGGAATAGAGTTCTGACTCATGGTCTCCCAGGGAGAAAAAGGACCACACCTCTACCAGGAGCCGACTCTTCTGGTGGTATCCCACCACGAAGAGGAGTTGAGGCAAATATGGGTGACTCTTTTGGCATGTCCCACCAAGAGGGTTGAGGCAAATGGCATGGTACTTCCTGTGGGGGCATCCCCTGGCAACAAGGGGAGCCTGACACCAGCTTGGCCAGACTGGGTGGGTGAAAGGTGGAGGAGGACTCACCACTCAGATACATAGGATTGTGTTTGTCCACAGATCAAGATGTCTGCTGGACCTGGAGGAAGAGAGGACAGGGGCAGAGGCCCAAGGAAGTCAGGGCACTGAGAGTCAGCCAGCATCAAGAAAGGGTCCCAACCAAGTCCATAATGTGTGTGGTTTCACCCTGAACAAGCTGCCAATCACACCGGACTCTGGGAACAGAACTTGAGGGCAGAGCGAGAAAGCAGAAGAAAGGGGTTCTTCCTCACAGGTGCAGCCATCCAACCTGTTGGCCCTCGGATGTTCAGACCACACCAGGGAACCAACCTGGCCAGAGGCCCTCAGTTGTCTGAGGAGTACAAGGGTTAGACTGTCGAAGGGCCGAAAAGAGAAAGGAGATGGAGGGAAGGTACCTCTGAAGAGCAAAAGGGGAAATCCCTCACCCTTTCCGAGAAAGGGCGGTGGGGCTGGTTCCCTCTTGGAGTTCAGATCCTCACCGAGGAGTCACCTTGGCTGGAGGTCATCAGCTCCCCAAGGAGAGCTAGAATGAGTCCACAGAGGGAAGGTCATGAGAAATTCCCAGAGAATCCAGGGGACAGTCCTGGAACTGCAAAGGCTCCTCCTGCAGGGGGTTCCCCTCAAATGTGGTGGGGTTACAGTCTCCCTATGTAGGGCCACCAAATGGGGTGCCTCCAAAATGATGGGGGTCCCCAAATGTGGGGGGGGCGGTGGCGTGGGGAGTGAAAGGATTCACCTGAGGTGGAACAAAAGAGCTAGAAGTTTATTGCATACACCCCAAGGGAGCATTGGGCAGGACAGCAGAGGAGAGACTGCCTGCAAGGAGGCAGTGGGTGGGGGCTGTATTTAAAGGGGGAAGGTGAGGAGGTAGGGGGACATAGGGAATTCTCCCTTTTTTGGTCACTGTGCCTGCTTATCAGTATTCCATTGGTTAGTTAGGGCCTGTGGATATTTTGAGGTGGGTCACCTGATGGACCTGCCTGTACTCAGCCCCAGGGTCGCTGTGATCCTTTGTACATTCCATCCCTCAAGCCTATTTGCCTAAAAGTGGCCTCTACAGATTTTTCTTCATATGATCTTACCTCAGAGTTTTTACATATTTTTTTATTTTTAATAAGATAGTGCTATATTTTATGTCTAAGTCATTTTATTTTTAATTACTTTAAAAATATCTAAGGGAGAAAACTGGTTCCAATTTTTGGCCAGAAATCTGGTTGGTAGTATAAAACTATCTGGAGACAGTAGACTACATGTTACATTTTCTTCAGTAATTTCTGTAAAAATGGCATTGATGAGGATCATGAGGTATGAAGTGTGACCTCCTAAAGTAGACTTGTTTGCAAGGCAATGCTCTGTTGATGGCAATAGACCACCATTAGGAAATCTAGTTTACAGACACATCCCACTTTTTTCTATTTTTCAGCAAGAAACTAGGAATACATTGACTTCTTTTTTCCTCACAAAGGAATGGAATGAAAACAGAAAACAGAGAAGCAGAAAGCCAGTCATATACCTTATCAAATGTGAATGGAGAACAACTCCAGAGATAATTAGAAATGCCACGGATGAAACTTAATGTCTTCTTTATAGTAAATGCACTGTTTATAATCCATTGAAACCTTAAATTGGCCAGAAATAGAAAGAACCTGAGGGAGTAGGACAAAGGGCAGTCAAAAAGCTCAGAGCCTCAGGGAACATTGCAGGGGGATCTCTCTGGTGGTAACAGGGACACAGGTTGCATTTGTTTAAACTCTTTTTTTTTTCCTGCTATATAATTGTGATTTTGCTCTTAAAAATAAAAGTATATTTTTAATTAATGCATTATCATTAGTATATATGAAACTGAATTGTGTGCTAATTTGGGCTTTCTCCGATACTCAATTTAGTCAAAGAATTTAGATTGAGTCTCTTCAAGGTGTTGTCTATGGTGGCAAAACCTTGAATTTTAAGCCAAGTGTCTAAGAAAAATTTGCTTCCAAAACCCAACATACTGAGATAGGTAACTTCTGAATAGAGAACACTAGCATTTACTTCACTGTTTTAATTATCTACTGAAGCCTACTACAATGTCCATAATAGGGACATCTTTTTTTTTTTTTTTTTTTTAAGGCATAAGACACCAAATGTTGCCTGAAGTAATGTGCCTGTCAAAGAGAATACTTTGGAAAACAAAGGGGCCATTCTGAAAGACTATGCTAACCACTTTTTATTGGGTTGGAGAAGGACTAGAATGAAAAAGGAGCAACTCCAGGCACAATATAAGAGAATCTGGGACAGGCAATTCTATGATTAACATAATATAATCTCTTTTAGGGGCACCTGGGTGGCTCAGTCGTTAAAGGTCCACCTTCAGCTCAGGTCATGATCCCAGGGTCCTCGGATCGAGCCCCGCTTCAGGCTCTCTGCTCAGCGGGAAGCCTGCTTCTCCCTCTCCCATTCCCCCTGCTTGTGTTCCCTCTCTTGCTGTGTCTCTGTCTCTCTGTCAAATAAATAAATTAAATCTTTTAAAAAAATAATCTCTTTTAGCTCCAAGTTATGATTCAAGTTGATTTCTCATCCTTACTGAATCACTTATGTGAATGTTAAGGCACTGGTAGGGAAAGAATGGTGTCCAAGAATTGGAATGGAGATGAATGAAGGTAGATTCAAATGAATCCTCCCTATAAATTCCTTTAAACCTTCCTTACCAGCAGATAGTGCTCCTCCTTCCCCGTCTGAGAAAGTAGATTGTCCTACCATGAGGATACTGTAATGACCTTACATTGCAAAAGGTCCATTGTCGCTACCACTCATGGCCTCCACATACATACTAGAGCCAAATCCAACCTAACCCAGGGAAATGAGTACCACGTCTGACCTGGGAGGAGTCACTTTACACACTGACAAAATTGCAAAATGTGGTTTATATCAGCAGGAATATACGTGTTCATCAATGGACTATGACTGTATTTGTCCAGGGTGGAAGGAAAATAAGGCTGGAATGGCCAAATGTACCAGTATGGGTGCACTTATGAGGGATTCTGGATTCCTTATGTTAGCTTGAACAACTGGCAAAGGCCCTCACAATTTGCTCACATGTCGACTGAAACCTGAGTGTCATATTGGTCTATGTTAAATGAAACTGAAACGTGCAATTTCTTTGCTGTCATGTAGAGGAATACATCTAATGGCTTAAGGAAACAGGAATGTTGGAGTGGATTTCTAATGTGTGATTGACTCACCCATCTGGCAGGGCTTAGAGGACACTCTTCACAGAATTGTGGAGCAATATTTGATGAGAGGAGTGCTGCCATCCTTGGAAAGCTCTGCAGACATCCTCTGTAGGATGGGACAAGGGCAGATCCTTTTGAAGAAGTGCCTGCTAAGCTGTCACAAGTGTGTACTGTCCATGCTTCTTTTGCTTTCCTTCTCAAAAGGACTTGGAGCCATTAGCTTGAGTCACTGAGTCTTTCAGAAAGGGAAATAGGGATGTTTGGGGTTACTGGACCCTGAGTTGGCATTAAACCTGAGGAAGTCTATCAGTCAAGGTGGGGACTTCTGAGGGTTGGGTGATAAACAGGCTTCTGGCCTGACTCTGTTTCCCAATGTGTGCAGTGGGTCTACAAATTCTTCTGGAGTGCATTTCCCATTTTTTGAATATGCAATAGAAAGATACTACCTGACAGATGGCATAATCCACTCTTTGGTTTCCAGACACATCCTTTTCTAAAATTTTCTTCTTCTTTTCAAAGAAAAGCATACCCTTCATCCAGAAGGGTTGGTAGCCCTTAGCTAAGTTATAAAGTTTACAGGGCAGTCAATAAAGTTATAGATACTGGTTTGGGGAAAGTCTCCCTATTCCTGTAGGTCTTCCTGTCTTTTCTCATCTTGTACATATTCTTATGGGGGGGGGGTAGAGCTGGGTTCATGAGAAATATTCTGAATTTGGAACAACCAAAGCCATTAGAGTATGAGAATATGGATTTTTCTTTTTTCTTTTTTTTGAGAAAATGGATTTTTATAAATATAATTAGAATGTTCTCATGAACTACATTTCTTAGTCTCTTCATATTACATAACAAATTTTTATGTGATTTCCTTCAAATTGGGTGTGTATGATTCAATAAATAGTTAAAATATAGTTAACGAGTTGTATCACATAATATCTCAATTACTCATCCATCCTAATCTTATATAATATTTATTATGGACTATCTCTTAAAAAGTAGTATGTAATGCCATATTTGAAAAACTTAAATATGCATGAGAACATACCTAGATTTTCAGAATTCCAATAATGAATATGCAAGCAAACCATTTGCTATTTCACATCATATCATGGAGTATCATTATGCAGGAGGTTGAAATGCAAACAGCAATGGGCAGCAAGCATGGAAAATTCACTCACCAATTTGGTAATTTGTGCATTCAGTGATTTTAGTATGTCATTGGCACTCACACAAAATGACAACAATGTGTTAAAATTTTAAGTTGTTTTTTATTTACCCTTCTCACCTCCTCCTAATTATAAATGAAATGATGTGGAATGCATGGGAGGGGCTGGGAAGGGGGAAGGGGGAGAGAAAGGAGGGCAAGCAGCAAAGTGCTGGCAGGGAGCACCCATTCCAACATGTCAGCTTTAATGTGGATGTAATTGACTAAATGACAGAGTACCCAGCAGCTGTGTGTGGACCGAACACTTTTTCAGCTTCCTCCAAAAGCTTGAGGGAAGAGCAAAGGTTAGTCAGGATTATGAGGTGGTGACATCCATTCAAGTTTTTCTGACCTAATCTGAGTTTAAGTCAAAGGGTATAAACAGAGGATGGACAGGCTTTCCTAGTATATCAGAGTACTCATTATCATCAATTGATGCTGGAACAAAGTATTTTAAGGATCAATAATACAGGACATTATATTACAGTCAGCACATATCATGTGTTATCCCCCTGACAGGAACATGACTTGCAAAGGGCCATAAAAAGCTTCAAGCCAAGGTTCATTACTGGATGGGAAACACATATGGGAAAACAGAGATCCATAGGGATGCATCTCTGATGTGGGGACACCACACAAACCATACCCACCTAGAAAATGTCTCTAAGACACACAATCTGAAGCCAGGTGGACCCTGACCCAACATAGCATTTACAATTGGAATTCCAGAATTGTGGCAATGTTGTGGGCTGAGCCCTCTCCCTCTATAGCTGATCTAATTATGTCACTTTTTAAAAAGGATTTTATTTATTTGACAGAGAGAGAGCACAAGCAGGGGGAGTGGCAGAGGGAGAAGCAGACTCCCTGCTGAGCAGGGAGCCCGATGAGGGACTGGATCCCAGGACCCTGAGATCATGACCTGAGCCAACAGACACTTAATGGACTGAGTCACCCAGGCACCCCTAATTATGTCACTTTAAAGTCCAACATGGTTTCCATCATCTTTAGGACACAAACCTGAATCCCTAACACAGCTTGTAAAGCCCCATGTATTTTGGCTCTGGCCAATTCTCTAGCATCACCTTGTTTCTCTCTGTCTCCACCTTCCAATACAGCTCTTCAGAATACATCCTTTTTCTCACCACAAGATATCCCATACACTGTCCCATCTGACAGAAAGTTGTGGCAATTCTATTTCTCTTTCAAATTTCACTTACACATCACTCCTTGGCCAGGGATCTGTCCTAGACTAAATGAAGCACCATTATAGAGACCCACTGTTTTGTTTTTGTTTTTTTTCTTCCCATTTCTAGCACTAAGCATCTGTGTAGCTACTCATTCAGACTCCGTGTTCCCTGCTAGAGCTCCACGAAGACAGAGAAATGGTTTTGACTGTGACCATATTTCATGAGGAGTATGGTTTCTGGAGGAGAGTAGACACTAAATAAATACCTGGACAATGAATAACTTAAAGTGAGGATCATGATGGGTGCCTGGGTGGCTCAGATGGTTAAGCGTCTGCCTTCGGCTCAGGTCATGATCCCAGGGTCCTGGGATCGAGTCCCGCATCAGGCTTCCTGCTCAGCGGGGAGCCTGCTTCTCCCTCTGCCTCTCTCTTTCTCTCTCTCTGTCTCTTATGAATAAATAAATAAAATCTTTAAAAAAAAAAAGTGAGGATCATGAAAAGGGATACATTATGTAGGCAGCTCTATCTTTTGTGATTTTTTTCCCCAGTTTTACTGAGGGATAATTGAACTGCAATAAATTTCAGATACTTAAAATGTAAAATTGGATGAGTTGTAACACATGTATAAATCTGTTACTACAGACGGAATATTTATGTTCCTTCAAGATTCATATGTTGGAATCTAATCCCAAATGTGGTGGTATCTGGAGGTGGGGCCTTTGGGAGGTGATTTGGGGCCTTGGGAGTGATCATGATCCCTCATGAATGGAATTAGTGCCTTTATAAAAGGGATCTCAGAGAGCTTCCTCACCTCTTCTGCCCTGTGAGGACACAGCAAGAAGACATCTATGAACAAGGAAGTGATTTCTCATTCGATACTAAATCAACCAATGCCTTGATCTTGGACTTCCAAACCTTATTAACTTAAGAAATAAATTTCTCTTATTTATAAGCCATCCAGTGTATGGTATTCTCATACAGCAGCCTGAAAAGATGAAGATACCTGTAAAGTCATTACCATAATCAAGATAATGAACATTTTCATTATCCTTGAATTTGCCTCATACTCATGTTCCCCCTCACTGGTCCCTAGTCCTAAGCAACCACTGATTTATTTCTCATGGAGGAGATCGGTTTGCATTTTTTTAGCATTTCATATGAATGGAATCAAACAGCATGTATTCTTTTTTGTTTGACTTCTTCTATCAAGCATATTTTTTTTGAGGTCCACTCACGTAGTTGCATGAATCAGTAGTTCATTCCTTTTTCATGTTGAGTAGTTTTTCATTGTATGGCTATAGTACAATTTGGTTATTCATTCACCTAGGTCTGGACATTTGAGTTGTTTCTATTTTGTGACAAAGTTGTTATGAACATTCACGTGTCAGTCTTTGTGTGGACATCAGTTTTCATTTCTTCTCTGTAAATATCCAAGAGTAAAATGGCTGCATCAGGCAGAAGCTACATATTTAACTTTTTAAGAAATTGTCTCACTGATTTTTAAAGTGCTTGTACCACTTTATAGTCTTATAAGCAGTGTATGACAATCCCAGTTCCTCCATATTCCCAGCAACATTTGGTATGATCAGTCTTTTTAGATTTTTGCCATTCTAATAGGGAGTATCTCATTGTAGTTTCAATTTGCATTTCCCTAATGACTAAAGGTATTAAATATCTTTTCACTTGCTCTTATTTGTCCCCCTCATTTTATTTATTTTTATTACAGTAAGAACACTTCACATGAAATCTACCCTCTTAACAAATTTTTAAGTATACAATCCAGTATTGTTAACTACAGGCACAATATTATGCAACATATCTCTAGAATTATCATGTTTAGTGAAGTGTATTTAAATTTTTGCCAAATTGGGTTGTTTCATCATTATTGAGTTGTGGAAGTTCTTTTTTTTTATATTCTGGATATAAGTCCTTTATCACATAAATGCTTTGCAAATATTTTATTCTATTCTATGACAATGTCTTTTGAAACAGAAAATTTTAATTTTGATAAAGTCTAATTTTTCAATTTTTTTCATGGTTTTAGCACCATAGTCAAGAAATCTTTGCTTCGGGGCACCTGGGTGGCTCAGTCAGTTAAGTATCTGCTTTGGGCCCCCGTCATGATGCTGGAGTCCTGGAATCAAGCCCTGTGTCTGGCTCCCTGCTTGGTGGGGAGCCTGCTTCTCCCACTCCCTGCCCCGGCTTGTGCTCTCTCTTACTATCTCTCTCTCTCTCTCTCTGAAATAAATAAAATCTTTAAAAAAAATCTTTGCTTAATTTCAAGTTTTTCTGTAAGTTTTGTAATTTTAGGTTTTATATTTTGTTCTCTGGAATACCATATTTTGGTCTATGATCCATTTTGAGTTAATTTTTGTATATGATACAATGAAGATATGAAATTTCATTTTCTATATCAATGCTTAGCACTATTTGTTTAAAATACTATTCTCAATTTAATTGTTTTTATACTTTGTTGAAAAATTAGTTACGCACACACAAATAACACATGTACTCTTTGTGAGTATTTCGACTTGTTTTTTTCTCAAAGGTATTTGGGATATTCTAGATTTTCTACATTGCCATAAAAATTTCTACATTAGCTTATAAAATTCTACCAAAAAAACAAACAAAAAGCCTGGAGAGATTTTGCTTAGGATTGTTCTGAATCAAGTTGGGGAGAACTGGCATTTTAGCAATACTACTCACTCTAATTCATGATCAAGTTATATTCTCCAATTTCTTAGACGCTTTTAAATTTATCCCAGCAAAGTTTCATAGTTTTTAGTGGAGAGGTCTTGCATATATTTTTCAGATTAATTCCTATATATTTCATACTTTTCAATATTATTATGTGACATTTTAAAACACTCCAATTGAATGTTCATAGCTAGTATAAGAGAGCACAGTTGATTCTTACATATTGATTTTTATATCCTACAACCTCACTAAACAAACTTTAAAGGTTTAGGATTCTGGAAAGTAATAGTGATGTAGAAGATTCCAGCTTTCCTGTCCCCCGACAAAGATCAACGATTAGATAGCTAACCACAAACAAAAACAGCTCTGGAAGACCTCTAGAATCCACTTAGGAAGTTTTAACAATGCCACGGAACAAAAAACAAACAAAACAAAACAAAACTGAGAATAATCACAGAAGAGAAGGAAGAAAACTTCATTTTGCCTGCATCATCCCACCCCCAAGCTGGCATTGCTCAGACTAAAGAGAAATTTCCCAGATAGCAGGGGTTCCTCTCACCAAGAAAGGGAGAGAGGAATGAATGACCTCTACCCTCTCTGGCAATGTGTGAAGGTCTTACCTCAGCTTTCCCCCAGCCAAGTCATCAGAGAGCTGGCTAGGAATACGGAAGAAAAGCAGAAGCTGTTATAAGCAAACGCACAGTGGGAATGGGTGCAGTTCACATATACCTGCCCTAGAGACAAATTCAGCAGCTTCTGCCACCGAAGAAGTCACCCAGCCAACCCATGAGTACATACATTCACTAACAAGAGCTGCCTCAGTCTCTCCCTCATCACCAACCCCCCCCCCCCCCCACCCCGACACTGGAACCAAATTGATAAGGTATTGGAAGCTGTGCAAGTATAAGACATAAGCCACCTGAGTCCCTTCTTGATCCAGTAGGAGCTGGGGAGATACGCCCACCACCAGCCTGGGCTTCTGTAGCTGCTTCAGTGCAAGACACCAGCCTAGGTGCTCTTAGCTGACCCCCAGCACTGTTCCCCCCTCCAACTCTACCTGCATACCACTGGCATGACATCTGTCATTGGCCTCCACTGCAGCGTGTGCGTGCACACACACAAATTGAGGAGAGAGTGTGTAACTCTGGGTGAATGTACTGATAGAGCCACAACTGCTCATGGGCCCAGCTCAGGCCCTGCTCCTGTCACTGACTGGCAACACCACGCCCACCTGTAGGTAGCCCCTCTAGCTTTACTCCAGCATGTTCTCAATGTGCACATCCAGGAAGAAGAGTGTGCAACCAGAGAAGAGCACACGGGCATCCAAGGACCCTGACACTGATTGGAGGTGCTGATTAGGCCTTGCCTTCTGTCACTGACTGGCACCACCATACCTACCTGTCGATAGCGCCTCCAGTTGTACACCTGCAAGCCTCCTGCCCAACTATTGTCAGCAGCTTCCACTCCAGTGTGCATGCCCAGGGGCAGAGAGAGCAGCCACAGGAGAGCACATGGACCTCCAGGGACCTCATGGCTGCTTGTGGGTCCAGATCAGGCCCTGCTTCTATCACTGGCAGGCACCCCATGCTTGCCTGCAGCTAGTCCCTCCAGATGTGGATCTGCAGGCCTCCCAGCCCTACCCTTGTCACTGGTTTATCCAGGGATAGAGTATGAAGCCACAGGAAAGCATGCTGACATCTAGGTCTCTGCAGATGCCAGTGAGCCCATCATTGGCCCTGGCCCTTGCTACCTGCCCTGACCCCCATCAATATGAACTTGTCCACAAGTGCCTTCTGCCACTATATAGGCACCTGAAACTGGTTTCTACAGCCAAGTGTATGCACACCACTGACTCCAGCCACCACTAATGCCTGCCCAAGTCCTTATAAGTCTTGGAGGCACCTCTTAGAAGCCCAACAGCACTTGTAGCAGTGCTTGCCAAGGGCCACACAACTGTAAATACTATGGACCCTGATGGCCTGAGCCAGGGACCTCACACCTTGGATCTGGTGCTGCCACACCACCCTGGACTTGGCATGCTGCACCACTAGATACAGGATCACAGCATGATCAAGCATGCCCTTATTCACAGGTGAAAGGATGCTTTACCAAAATTAGCCCATAAAGTCTTTAGGAGGTGACTGCTTCTTCAAATGCACAGACACCTTTGCAAGGCTACAGGGATCACACAAAAATCAGGAAAACATGATGGCACTAAGGGAATTCAGTGACCCCCAAAGACAAAGAATTTGAAAAATAATTTAAAAATAATTGTTCTACAGATGCTCAGACAGATAAAAGAAAACACAGATAAGCAGTTTAATGATAGACGAAAACTAGTGCAATAACAAAAGGAGAAGTTCAACAAAAAGAATCAAATGAATTTTGAACCTGAAGAATACACTGGCTGAACTGAAGAATTCAATAGGGAACTCTGACCATCAGACTTGAACAAGCAGAAGTGAGAGTTAGTGAGGTAGAAGACAGATCAATTGAAATTACACAATTAGAAGATAAAAGAAAGCAAGAAGGAAAAAAATAAATAAAAAAAAAGTATGGGAGATATGGGATACCATCAAAAGAATAACATAGGCATTATAAGACTCCCAAAAGGAGAAGAGAGGAAGAAAGGAAGAGAAAGTTTATTTGAAGAAATAATGGCTGGGAAATTCCCAAACATTAGGAGAGATTTGGATATACAAGCTGATGAAGCTAACAGGTCACCTCAAAATTTCAATCGAAAACATTCTTCTCCAAGACACATAATAATAAAATTGTCTGAAACCAAAGACTAAGAGAGAATCTTCAAAGCAGCAAGAGAAAAAACATTTTTTCATTAAAGGAAACCACCGTAAGGCTATCAGCAGATTTATCAGCAGAGACCTTACAGGACATGAGAGAATGATAACACACTCAAAGTGCTAAAAGAAAGAAACTGCCAACCAAGAATACTTTACTCAGGATAGTTCTCCTTCATAATTAAAGGTGAAATAAAGACTTTTCCTAATAATAATAATTAATAATAATAATATTAAAAGCTAAGGGAATTCATCAGTACTAAACCTGCATTACAAGAAATGCTAAAAGGATTTTTCAAGCTAGAAAAAAAGGATGCTAATTAGTATCTTGACATCACATTCTGAATACCCTAATACTGTAAAATGGTAATGTATAACTTATATATCTAGAATAAAATTTAAGGGACAAAAATATTAAAAATACCAATAGTTTCAATAATCTGTTAATAGATACACTAGAAAAAAAAGTAAATGGTGTCATGAAAATGTAAAAGGGGGTAAAAAGATAAAGTTTTCTGTGTGTAATCAAAGTTAAGTTGTTATCAGCATAAAATAGATGGTTATATCTATAAGATGCTTTATATAAACCTCATGGACACCACAAAGCAGAAATCTACAAAAGGTACACAAAACATAAAGAGATAGGAACCAAAGCATACCCCTCTGGAAAATTATGAATTTACAAAGGAAGGCAGAAAGAAAAGACGAAGGGAAAAATGGAACTATAAAACACACAGGAAAAAATTAATAGGGTGATATTAGTAATACCTATCAATAATTACTATAAATGTCAAGGAGTTCAATTCTTTAATCAAAAGGCATTGAGTGGCTAGATTAAAAAAGAAAAAAAGACAAAATGCAGTGTATGCTGCCTACAAGACACTCACCACAGCTCTGAAGATACACATAGATTCAAAGTGAATGGACGGGAAAGATACTACACACAAGTGGAGAACAAGAGAGAGCAGGGACAGGGGCGCCTGGGTGGCTCAGCTGTTAAGTGTCTGCCTTCGGCTCAGGTCATGATCCCAGGGTCCTGGGATTGAGCCCCGCATCGGGCTCCCTGCCCTGCAGGAAGCCTGCTTCTTCCTCTCCCACTCCCCCTGCTTGTATTCCCTCTCTCGCTATCTCTCTCTCTGTCAAATAAATAAATAAAATCTTTAAAAAAAAAGAGAGAGAAGAGAAGGGACAGCTATACTAATATCAGACAGAATAGATTTTCAACCAAAAATGATAGTAAGAGACAAAGATCACCATTATATAATGATAAAGGGGTCAATTAATCAAGAATATATAACAATTATAAATAAATATATTTATCAAAGCACCTGAATATATTAAGCAAATACAGATCTCATGGGACAAAAGCAATCATAATAGGAGACTTCAACCACCCACTCTATTTTTTTTCACGTTTTTATTTATTTTTAAAGATTTATTTATTTTAGAAAGAAAGCAGGAGAAAGAGAAAGAGAGCAAGGGAAGGGGCGAGGGAGAAGGAGAAAATGCTCAAGCAGACTCCCCTCTCAGTGGGGAGCTGGATTCAGGACTCAATTCCAGGACCCTGAGATTATGACCTGAGCCAAAATCAAGAGTCAGACACTTAACTCACTGAACCACCCAGGTGCCCCTCAAGTTTTTATTTAAATTCCAGTTAGTTAACATAGTGTAATATTAGTTTCAGGTGTTAACTTTAGTGATTCATCACTTACATACAACACCCAATGCTCATCATAACAAGTGCACTCCTTAACCCATTTAACATGTCCCCTACCCTCAACTCCCCTTTAGTAACCCTTAAATTGTTCTCTATAGTTAAGAGTCTGTTTCTGATTTGCCTTTCTCTTTCCCTGCGTGCACCCCCCCGCCCCGCCCATGTTCATGTTTTGTTTCTTAAGTTCCACATATGCATGAAATCCTATGGTATTTGTCTTTCTCTGACTTATTTCACTTAGCACTATACTCTCTAGCTCCATCCACATCATTGAATATGGCAAGATTTCATTGTTTTTGATGGCTGAGTAATAAAACATTGGTATATATACCACATCTTTTTTAAAGATTTATTTAAATTTAATTTATTTATTTATTTACTTGGAGAGAGCAAGCACAAGTGGGGGGAGGAGCAAAGGGAGAGGGAGAAAGAATCCCAAGCAGACTCTATGCTGAGTGCTGAGCACAGAGCCCATTTGGGGCTTGATTCCAGGACTCTGAGATAATGATCTGAGCTGAAATCAAGAGTCAGACACTAACAAACTGAGCCACCCAGGTGCCCCAATTTATTTATTTTGGGGGGGAGCCTAAGGAGGGGGAGAAGGAGAGAGAATCTCAAATAGACTCTCTGCTGAGCTTGGAGCCCACAAGGGTCTCGATCTCATGACCCTGAAATCACAACCTGACCCGAAACCAAGAGTTGCTCACTTAACCTACTGTGCCACCCAGGTGTTCTTATACTACATCTTTACCCATTTATCAGTTGATGGACGCTTGGGCTGTTTCCATAATATGGCTGTTATAAATAATGCTACTAGAAACATGTATTCCTTTGAATCAGTATTTTTGTATCCTTTGGATAGATACCTAGTAGTGCAATTGCTGGATCATAGGGTAGTTGTATTTTTAACTTTTTGAGGAACCTCCATACTATTTTCCAGTGGTTACCCCAGTTTCCATTCCCACCAACAGTGTAAGAGGGTTCCCCTTTCTCTACATCCTTGCCAACATCTGTTGTTTCCTGTGTTGTTAAATTTTAGTCATTCTGACAGGTGTGATGTTGTATCTGATCATAGTTTTAATTTGCATTTCCCTGATGATGAGTGATATTGAGCATCTTTTCATGTGTCTGTGAGCCATCTAGATGTCTTCTTTGGAAAAATGTCTATTCATGTCTTCTGCCCATTTTTTAACTGGATTATTTGTTTTTGGGGTGTTGAGTTTTATACATTCTCTATATATTTTGGATACTAACCCTTTATCAGATATGTAATTTGCAAATATATCCCCCCCCATTCCAAATGTTACCTTTTAGTTTTGTTGATTGTTTCCTTCACTGTGCAGAAGCTCTTTATCTTGATTAAATCCCAAATGTTTATTTTTGCTTTTGTTTCCCTTACCTCAGGGGACATATCTAGTAAGAAGTTGCCATGGTTGATGTCAAAGAGGTTACTGCTCATGATCTCCTCTAGGATTTTGATGGTTTCCTGTCTCCCATTTAGAACTTTTTAAATTTATTTTTGTGTATGGTGTTAGAAAGTGGTCCAGTTTCATTCTTTTGCATGTTGCTGTCCAGTTTTCCCAACACCATTTGTTGAAGAGACTTTTTTCCATTGGATATTCTTTTCTGCTTTGTTGAAGATTAGTTGAGCATATAGTTGTGGGTTCATTTCTGGTTTTCTGTTCCATTGATCTATGCATCTGTTTTGGTGCCAGTACCATACTATAGCTTTGTAAAATATAACTGCAAGTCCATTGTGATGCCTCCAGCTTTGCTTTTCTTTTTCAAGATTTGCTTTGGCTATTCAGGGTATTTTGTGGTTCCATACAAATTTTAGGACTGTTGTTCTAGCTCTGTGAAAAATGTTGGTGCTATTTTGACAGGGACTGTTAAATGTGTAGATTGCTTTGGATAATATAGACATTTTAACAATATTTGTTCTTTCAATCCATGAGCGGAATATTTTCCCATTTCGTTGTGTCCTCTTTAATTTCTTTCATCAGTGTTTTACAGTTTTCAGAGTACAGATCATTTACCTTTTTGGTTAGGCTTATTTCTAGATATCTTATGGTTTTTGCTACAATTCTAAATGGGACTGATACCTTGATTTCTCTTTCTGCTGCTTCATTATCACTGTATAGAAATGCAACAGATTTCTAAATGTTGATTTTGTACCCTGTGACTTTTCTATATGTTGATTTTGTATACTGTGACTTTACTGAATTTTTTGGTGGTGTTTTTTGGGTTTTCTATAGAGTAAACGTCATCTACAAATAGTGAAAGTTTGACTTCTTCCTTGCTGATTTTGATATTTCTTTTTGTTGTCTGATGCTGAGGCTAGGACTTCCAGCATTATGTTAAATAATGCGGTGAGAATGGACATCCTGGTCTTGTTCCTGACCACAGAGGAAAAGCTCTCAGGTTTTCCCCATTGATGATGATATTAGCTTTGGGTTTTTTGTATATGGCCTTTATGATATTGAGGGGTTTATTATAAATGGATGTTGCACTTTGTCAAATGATTTTTCTGCATCTCTTGAGAGGATCATATGGTTCTTATGCTTTCTTTCATTAATGTGGTGTATCACATTGATTGCTTCACAAATATTGAACCACCCTTGCATCCCAAGAATAAATCCCACTTGATCATGGTGAATGATTCTTTTAATGTACTCCTGGATTCGATTTGCTAGTATTTTGTTGAGAATTTTTGCATCCATGTTCAGCATTGGCCAGTAGTTCTCTTTTTTAGTGGAGTGTTTGTCTGCTTTTGGAATTAGGGTAATGCTGGCCTCATAGAAAGAGTTTCAAAGTTTTCCTTCCATTTCTATTTTTTTTTGGAATAGTTTGAGAAGAATAGGTATTAACTCTAATGCTGCAGGACAGATCACATGACGGTTCACAAAACAAGTCTTAGTGAATTTAAGAAGAATAAAATCACACCTCAGTATTCTTTCCAACCACAAAAGTAGAAATAAATAACAAGAAGAAATTTGGAAAATTAACAAATACATGGGATTAAGTAGCATGCTCCTGAATTACCAATGGGTCAAAGAAGAAATCAAAAGGGAAAACAAGAACTATCTTAAATAACCGAAAATGGAAGGACAACATATTATAACTTATGGGATGCTACAAAATTAGTTCTAAGAGGGAGGTTTATAGTGATAAATGCCTACATTGAAGAAACAAAAATATCTCAAATAAACAACCTCACTTTATACCTCATGGAAGTAAAAAAGAATTAAGCCCACAGTGAGAAGAAAGGAAATAGCAAAGATCAGAGCAGAAAGAAAACAGAAAGATCAGTAAAACTAAGGTTTTTTTCTAAAAAGATAAACAAAATTCACAAAACTTTAGCTAGACTAACTCAGAAAAACAGAGAGAGGACTCATCTATGGTCAGAACTGAAAAATGAGACATTACAACTGATATTATAGAAAGACAAATGATTATAAGAAACTTCTCATAACAACTATATTCCAAACTGAATAACCTAGAGAAATGGATTAATTTTTAGAAACATAATCCACATATAGTATATTTGGTCTGAACATGATTCAGCCTGAATCATGAAGAAATGGGAAATCTGAGCAGATTAGTACCAAGTAAGGAAATTGAAACTATAATAAAAAATCTCCCAGGACAGAAATGCCTCAGACCAGATGGTCTCACTGGTGATTTCCACTAAACATTTAAAGAAGAACTAATGCCATTTCTTCTCAAACTTCTCCAAAAGCATTGTTCCAAATTCACATTTATGAAGCCACCATTACCTGATATGAAAGCCAGATAAGGATACTACACGAAAAGAAAAATATAGGGCTATCCCTGTGAATATAGATGCAAAAATTCTCAACAAATGCAGCAAACCAAATTCAATGCATACTATAAGGGTCTTTTACCATGATCAAGTGGGGTTTATTCCTGGGATGCAAATATTATTTAACATATGCAAATCAATAAATGTGATACACAACATTAATAGAATAAAAATAAAAATCATCTCAATAGATGCAGAAAAAGCACTTGACAAAGTATAATATCATTTCATGATTAAAAAAAAACAGTGAGCAAATTAGGTATAGAAAAAAACATACCTCAACACAATAAAGCCCATATATGAAAAACTCACAGACATCATCAGAATCAATGGTAAAAAGTTGAAAGCTCTTCCTCTAGTATCAGGAACCACACAAAGGTATCTACTCCCACCACTCCTATTCAACATAGTACTAAAAAATCATAGCCATAGCAATCAGGTAGGAAAAAGAAATAAAAGGCATCCAAATAGGAAAGAGAAGTAAAATTACCTTTGCAGATGATATGATGTTCTATATACAAAATCCTAAAGACCTCACCAAAAGATTGAACAATTAGAAAACAAATTCAGTAAAGTTGCAAGATGCAAAATCAACATACAGGAAACAGTTGCATTTCTATACACCAATAATAGAACATCTCAAAAAGAAAGAAAACAATCCCATTTACAGTAACATCAAAAACAATAAAATTTAACCAATGAGGCAAAAGATTTGTACATTGAAAGCTAGAAGACATTGATGAAAGAAATAAAAAAAGACACAAATAGAAAGACACCCTTGTTTATGGACTGGAGAAATTAATACTGTTAAAATGTCCATATTACCCAAAGCCATCTATAGATTCAATAGAATTTGTATGAAGATTCTATTGATATTTTTTAGACAAGCAGAAAAGACAATTCTAAAATTTATATGGAACCATAAAAGACCCTGAATAGCTAAAGCAATCTTGAGAAAGAAGAACAAAGTCAGAGGTGGTTCCTGATTTCAAACTAGATTATAAAGGTATCATAATCAAAACAGTATGGTACTGGCATAAAAACAGGCACACACAGCAATGGAAAAGAACTGATAGCCCAGAAATAAACCCATGCACAGATGGTCAACTGATATTTGACAAGGGAAACAAGAATACTCAATGGACTAAAGACAGGCTCTTCAATAAATGGTGCTGGAAAAAAAAAAAAAAGGATATTCACATTCAAAAGAATGAATGAAACTAAGACCCATATCTTACACCACCCACAAAAATGAACTCAAAGATGTAAATGTAAGACCTAAAACCATGAAACTCCTAGAAGAAAACAGGACAAATACCTCCTTGATATGGGCCTTAGCAATGATTTTTTGGAAATGAGTCCTAAAGCACAAGCAACAAAATCAAAATAAACAAGTGGGACTACGTCAAACTGAAAAGCTCCTGCACAGAAGAAATGATCAAATCAACAAAATGAAACAAACAAACAAACAAACCTATGGAATAGGAAACATATTTGCAAATTATATCTGATAAGGGGTTAATATCCAAAACATATAGAGTTCATACAACTCAATAGAAAACCAAACCAAACAAATCCAATAGAAAACAGGCAAACAACCTAATTAGACATTTTCCCAAGGATATACAAATGGCCAGTAGGTACATGAAAAGATGCTCAACATCACTAATCATTAGGAAAATCAAATCACAATGCGAAATCTCATATCTGTTAGAATGGCTATCATCAAAAAGACATGGGATAACAAAATCTGGTGAGGATGTGGAGAAAAGGGAAGTCATGTGCACTGTTGGTGGGATTGTCAGTAGGTGCAGTCACTACAGAAAACAGTACAGAGATTCCTCAAAAAATTAAAGATAATATACTACCATATGATCTAGCAATTCCACTTCTGGGTATTTATCCTAAGGAAATGAAGACACTGTCCAAAAGGTATGTGTACCCTCATGTGCCTAATGGCGTTATTCACAACATCCAAGAAATAGAAACAAGCTGTGTCCATCAATGGATGAATGGATAAAGAAAATTGGTATATATACAGTAGAGTATTACTCAGCTATAAAGAATAGGGAAATCCTGCTATTTGCCACAACATGAATGGATCTTGAGGGCATTATGCTAAGTGAAGTAAGTCAGAGAGAGAAAGACAAATACTGTATGATCTCAATCTGAACTCTAAAAAGAAAAAAAAACCAAATATCACATTTTTGTTACAGGAAATGGGGGTGAGGGTGGGAGTAGGAAATTGGATGAAGGAGGTCAAAAGGTACAAGCTTCCAGTTGTAAGATCAGTAAGATCCCTAGGAATGTAATATACAAAATAATTACTATAGTTAACACTGCTGTATGGTACATTTGAAGGTTGTTAAGAAAGTAATAGATCCTAAGAGTCCTCATCACAAGAGAAGCAACATTTTTTTCTTTCTTTTTAATCTGTAGGGGATGATGACTGTTAACTAAACTTACTGTGGGAATCATTCCATAATATTTGTAAGCCAAATCATTATGCTGTACACCCTAAACTTACATAGTGCTGTATGTCAATGCTATCTCAATTGAATGGGGGGAAAATATGGGAAAAAAACCTACAATGCAGAATTGATACATATCCTGTTGCAACAAAAATATAACTGAGAACACATATCTTGCAGGATGGAAAAATGATGCACATCGGAAGATCAAAGTCATCATTGCTTCCAAAAATTTTCCAGAAGGTAACCATCATATCCCTGGCTCAGTTACCTTATACTATGATTAGCCAATCCTTATCATGACATAGGATACTAACAGTTGTAATTGTTAATGCATACTGTTGTTTTACTCCTCTACCTCATCTTCCTTCTTTTTGAAGCATGTATCTCTCTCCCTCTATTGCTAGCTCTTCATTTCATACAAAGAGCCTTGCTGCTTTGTTCAACCTTGAGGCCCTATTATCTTAGCACTGCCTGACATTCAAAACTATTTGTTTACGTGGTATGCTGATTTGGTGCATTTTTTTATGATGAGGAATGTTTTATTCTTATAGAATTCTTTAAAAATTGAGGTATAATTTACATATTGTAAATTACACAAATCTCAAGGTTACAGGTTGTTGAATTTTGATGAATGTATGTATCAGGCAACCTGCAACTGAATTAAGGAATAGAACATTTCCATCATTAAGGACAGTTTCTTCATGCCATTTCTAATCAATCCCTCTACACCAATAACCACTATTATGATTTCCATTCCCACACACTAGATTTATCTGTTTTTTTGAACTTTCTGTAAAAGGCAACATGCAGCTGGCACTCTCTTGATCAACATAACATTTTGGCAATTTTCCATGTCATTGAATGTATCATTTTATTCCTTTTTTGTTGCTGAGTAATATTCAATTTTATGAATATAGCACAATATATTTCCTGTTGTCTTGGTGATGAACATTTGTTTCTAGGTTTTTTTTTTATTATATATATTTTTTGAGAGAGACAGCATGAGCAAGAGGGACAGAGCGGGAGGGAGAGAGAATCTCTCAAGCAGACTCCATGCTGAGCACAGAGCCCAATGCAGGGGTTTGATTTTCATGACCCTGAGATCATGACCTGAGCGGAAACAAAGAGTTGGATGCTCAGCCAACTGACCACCCAGGTGCCCCTATTTTATATAAAGGTGCTATGTATATTCTTGTACAAATCTTTTTGTATACATATAAACTTATTTTTCTTGGGCATATAGGACTGGGAATGTCTTGCTAGATAAGAAATGTCTGGTTAATTTTATGAGGAACTTCCTAATTTTCCTAAAGGCTTATAAGATTTTACATTCATACTAGTAATGTAGGAGAGTTATAGTTTCTCTGCATCCTTGCTAACACAATATTATTTTTCAATTTTAGACATTCTTATGTATGTGATAGTATTGCATCATGGTTTTATTTTGCATTTTCCTATTAATAAGGTTGAGCACCTTTTAAAGTGACTGTTGTGAAGGGAATGTTAAAATATTTGCCACTAAATTTTTTTTGATTAATTGATTTGCTTTATGTTTTTATATAAATAAATGTGATTTCTTTGTATTATGAATGTTTTCTCTGAGTTACTGGCTTTTTTTATTTGTTTTGTCTTTTTTTTAATGGGTATCTACCCTACAATTTTGAAAATTTCATATTTCATTTTATATATGCACCATCATTTACTTAGTTGAATTATTTCAAATGTTTATTTTAAATAATATTGTATCATATCCTTGAAATTATTTTACATATTTTCTTAAGATATATTTTATAAGAGACTTAGAGTCAGAAAGTGTGTGCACAGGGAGGAGGAGAAAGATGGTGGAGGAGTAGGAGACCTAAATTTCATCTGGTCCCAGGAATTCAGAGGATAGGGATCAAACAATTCTGAACACCTACAAACTCAACAGGAGATCAAAGAAAAGAATAGCAACAACTCTCTGAACAGAAAAGAGACCACTTTCTGGAAGGTAGGACTTGCAGAGAAGTGAATCTGAGGCAATATTCGGGAAGATAGACAGCGGGGGAGGGGGCCTCCATCAACCACTACTGACAAGTGACAGAGCAGCAGAGCACAAAATCAGAACTTTTAGAACTTGGCTCCACTGAGGGACGTCCTTCCAGTGGCTAAGCAGGGGGTGGAACCCTCGCTGGGAGAGTGTGGTCTCAGGACCCTTGGGATCACGGGAAGACCAAGGGTGCCTGAGTGCAGCTGAGCTCCCAGGTATTGGAGGGGGGAAGCCGGCTGCAGAGACGGAGCCGAGGAGTGGGCTCTCAGCTTGGGGTTGCCATAAACCATGATCCGCGGCACAGTCGGGCCACTGCTCCTCCAGCAGGGACCCAACAAGTGGCAGATCCAGGGAGATTCCCCTTCCTCCCCTGGGAGAAGTGGCGCAGGAGTGCACTGCAGGGATCTGCTGGGTTTGGAGACTCCACATGAGGTTGTGCGCCAGAGATAGAAACACTTGGTCACGGGCCAGGGGAGTACGGAGTGCAGCTGGAGACTGGGGAGATGGGAGAGATTGACTGCTTTTCTCTGGGGGCACACTGAGGAGCGGGAATCTGAGTTCTCGGCTTCTCTGGCATGGAGATTGGGAGGCTGCCATTTTCACTCTCGTCCTCCAAAGCTGTCCGGAAAGCTTGCAGGGAACAAAAGCTCCTGAGAGCAAACCCAAGCAGATTACTTAGCCCTGACTGGCAAAGGGCGGGGCAATTCCGCCTCCGGCAAAGACATCTGAGAACCACTGTGACAGGCCCCTCCCCCACCAGCCAAGACCAAATTTACCGATCAATAAGAACGGCAGAACTCCAGCACTAAGGGAATACTGCACGTAGAATTCATGGCTTTTTCTCCATGATTCTTTAGTCTTTCAAAGTTAATTCTTTTTTTTTTTTAACTTTCTTTTTCTTTTCTTTTTTTTTAATTTTTCTTTTTCCCTTTTTTCAACCAACATTGTATCAATCCTTTTTTTAAAAAAAAATTTATTTTTCATTTTTAGAGTCATATTCTATCCCTTCACAGTAGTTACCCTTATTTTTGGTATATATGTATAAATATATAAGTTGTTCTCTCTTTAAAATTTTGGGATAGTTTCTTCTAACCAAAATATACCCTAAATCTCTACTGTATGGCTTTGTTCTAGTCTCCTGCCTGATCACATTCTTTCCTTTTTTTTTTTTTTAATCCTCTTCTTTCTTTTTTCAACCAACTTCTTATCAATTCCTTTCATAAAATCTTTTATAATTTTCATCTTTACAGTCATATTCCATCCGTTCATCATATTTACCCTTATTTTTGTACATATATAAGTTTTTGTTTCTTTAAAATTTTGGGAGGCACTTTCTTCTAACAGACCAAAATATGCCCAAAATCTAGTGTGTGGCACTGATCTATGCACCAGCCTGATCATATTCTTTTGTTTGTTTGTTTGTTTTGTTTTTGTTTGTTTTTATCTTTTTCTTTTTCTTTTTCCTTTTTCTGTCTTTCCCTTTCTTTTCCCCTGGTTTCAGGTCTTTTCTGATTTGTTTGGTGTATATTTTCAGGGGACGTTGTTACCCTGTTAGCATTTTGTTCTCTCATTCATCTATTCTGCTCTGGACAAAATGACAAGATGGAAAAAATCACCTCAGCAAAAAGAACAAGAGGCAGTACCAACTGCCACAGACCTAATCAATACTGACATTAGTAAGATGTCGGAACTAGAGTTCAGAATGATGATTTTAAAGATACTAGCTGGGCTTGAAAAAAGCATGGAAGATATTAGAGAAACCCTTCTGGAGAAATAAAAGAACTAAAATCCAAGTCGAAATCAAAAAGGCTATTAATGAGGTGCAATAAAATATGGAGGCTCTAACTGCGAGGATAAATGAGGCAGAAGAGAGAATCAGTGATATAGAAGACCAAATGATGGACAATAAAGAAGCTGAGAAAAAGAGAGATAAACAACTACTGGATCACAAGGGCAGAATTTGAGAGATAAGTGATGCCATAAGATGAAACAATATTAGAATAATTGGGATCCCAGAAGAAGGAGAGAGAGGGGCAGAAGGTATACTGGAGCAAATTATAGCAGAGAACTTCCCTAATTTGGGGAAGGAAACAGGCATCAAAATCCAGGAGGCACAGAGAACCCTTCTCAAAATCAATAAAAATAGGTCAACACCCTGACATCTAATAGTAAAACTTATGAGTCTCAGAGACAAAGAGAAAATCCTGAAAGCAGCTCGGGAGAAGAGATATGTAACCTACAAAGGTAGAAACATTAGATTGTCAACAGACCTATCCACAGAGACCTGGCAGGCCAGAAAGGACTGGCAGGATATATTCAGAGCACTAAATGAGAAAAATATGCAGCCAAGAATACTATATCCAGCTAGGCTGTCATTGAAAATTGAAGGAGAGATAAAAAGCTTCCAGGACAAACAAAAACTAAAGGAATTTGCAAACACAAAACCAGCCCTACAAGAAATCTTGAAAGGGGTCCTCTAAGCAAAGAGAGAGTCTAAAAGCAACATAGATCACAAAGGAACACAGACAATATACAGTAATAGTCACCTTACAGGCAATACAATGACACTAAATTCCTATCTTTCAATAGTTACCCTGAATGTAAATGGGCTAAATGCCCCAATCAAAAGACACAGGCTATCAGATTGGATAAAAAAAAAAAAAAAAAAAAGACCCATCAATATGCTGTCTGCAAGAGACTCATTTTAGACCCAAAGACACCCCCAGATTGAAAGTGAGGGGGTGGAAAACCATTTACCATGCTAATGGACACCAAAAGAAAGCTGGGGTGGCAATTCTTATATAAGACAAATTAGATTTTAATCCAAAGACTACAATAAGAGATAAAGAAGGATACTATATCCTACTTAAAGGGTCTATACAACAAGAAGATCTAACAATTGTAAATATCTATGACCCTAACATGGGAGCAGCCAATTATATAAGGCAATTAATAACAAAAGCAAAGAAACACATTGACAACAATACAATATTAGTGGGGGACTTTAACAGCCCCCTCACTGAAATGGACAGATCATCTAAGCAAAAATTCAACAAGGAAATAAAGACTTTAAATGACACACTGGACCAAATGGACTTCACAGATATATTCAGAACATTCCATCTCAAAGCAACAGGATACACATTCTTCTCTAGTGCCCATGGAACATTCTCTAGAATAGATTATATCCTAGGTCACAAATCAGGTCTCAACTGGTACCAAAAGATTGGGATCTATTCCCTGCATATTTTCAGAACACAATGCTTTGAAACTAGAACTCAATCACAAGAGGAAGGTCAGAAAGAACTCAAATACATGGGGCATGTATTTTAGTAGGATGCTAAGGAGCATCCTACTAAAGAATGAATGGGTCAACCAGGAAATTGAAGAATTAAAAAATTCATGGAAACCAATGAAAATGAAAACACAACTGTTCAAAATCTTTGGGATGCAACAAAGGCAGTCCTAAGAGGAAAGTATTTAGCAATACAAGCCTTTCTCAAGAAACAAGAAAGGTCTCCTATATACAACCAAACATTACACCTAAAGGAGCTGGAGAATGAACAGCAAATAAAGCCTAAACCCAGCAGGAGAAGAGAAATCATAAAGATCAGAGCAGAAATCAATGAAATAGAAACCAAAAGAACAGTAGAACAGATCAATGAAACAAGGAGCTGGTTCTTTGAAAGAATTAACAAGATTGATAAACCCCTGGCTAGACTTATCAAAAAGAAAAGAGAAAGGACCCAAATAAAATCATGAATGAAAGAGGAGAGATCACAACCAACACCAAAGAAATACAAACAATTATGAGAACATATTATGAGCAACTTTATATCAGCAAATTAGATAACCTGGAAGAAACGGATGCATTCCTAGAGATGTATCAACTACCAAAACTGAACCAGGAAGAAACAGAATACCTGAACAGATCTATAACCACTAAGGAAATTGAAGCAGTCATCAAAAATCTCCCAAAAAACAAAAGCCCAGGGTCAGATGTCTTCCCAGGGGAATTCTACCAAACATTTAAAGAAGAATTAATACCTATTCTTCTGAAACTGTTCCAAAAAATAGAAATGGAAGGAAAACTTCCAGACTTGTTTTATGAGGCCACCATCACCTTGATCCCAAAACCAGACAAAGACACCACCAAAAGGAGAATTATAGACCCATATCCTTGATGAACATGGATGCAAAAATTCTCACCAAAATACTAGCAGTAGGACCCAACAGTACATTAAAAGGATTATTCACCATGACCAGGTGGGATTTATCCCTGGGCTGCAAGGTTGGTTCAACATCCACAAATCAATCAATGTGATAAAATACATTAATAAAAAAAGGAACAAGAACCATTTGATCCTCTCAATAGATGCAGAAAAAGCATTGGACAAAGTACAGCATCCTTTCTTGATCAAAACTCTTCAGAGTATAGGGATAGAGGGTACATACCTCAATATCATAAAAGCCATCTATGAAAAACCCACAGTGAATATCATTCTCAATGGGGAAAAACTGAGAGCTTTCCCCCTAAGGTCAGGAACACGGCAGGAATATCCACTATCACCAGTGCTATTCAACATAGTATTAGGGGGCGCCTGGGTGGCTCAGTCGTTAAGTGTCTGCCTTCAGCTTGGGTCATGATCTCAGGGTCCTGAGATTGAGCCCCACATCGGGCTCCCTGCTCGGCTGGGAGCCTGCTTCTCCCTCTCCCACTCCCCCTGCTTGTGTTTTCTCTCTAGCTGTCTCTCTCTCTCTGTCAAATAGATAAGATAAAATCTTTAAAAAAACAAAACAAAACAAAGCAAAAACCATAGTATTAGAAGTCCTAGCCACAGCAATCACACTACAAAAAGAAATAAATGGCATCCGAATTGGCAAAGATGAAGTCAAACTCTCACTCTTTGCATATGATATGATGCTTTATGTGGAAAACCCCAAAGACTCCACCCCAAAACTGCTAGAACTCATACAGGAATTCAGTCAAGTGGCAGGATATAAAATCAATGCACAGACATCAGTGGCATTCCTATACACCAACAAGGCTGAAGAAAGAGAAATTAAGGAGTCGATCCCATTCACATCTGTACCCCAAAACATAAGATACCTAGGAATAAATCTAACCAAAGAGGCAAAGAATCTGTACTCAGAAAACTATAAAACACTCATGAAAGAAATTGAGGAAGACATAAAGAAATGGAAAAACGTTCCATGTTCAGGGATTGGAAGAAAAAATACTGTGAAGATGTCAATGCTACCTAGAGCAATCTACACATTCAAAGCAATCCCTATCAAAATACCATCCACTTTTTTCAAAGAAATGGAACAAATAATCCTAAAATTTGTATGGAACCAGAAAAGACCCCGCATAGCCAGAGGAATGTTGAAAAAGAAAAGCAAAGCTGGCAGCCTCACACTTCCGGACTTCCAGCTCTATTACAAAGCTGTCATCATCAAGACAGTATGGTACTGGCACAAAAACAGACACATAGATCAATGGAACAGAATAGAGAGCCCAGTAATGGCCCCTCAACTCTATGGTCAACTCATCTTTGACAAAGCAGGAAAGAATGTCCAATGGAAAAAAGAGTCTCTTCAACAAATGGTGTTGGGAAAATTGGACAGCCACATGCGGAAGAATGAAACTGGACCATTTCCTTACACCACACACAAAAATAGACTCCAAATGGTTGAAAGACCTCAATGTGAGACAGGAGTCCATCAAAATCCTAAAGGAGAACACAGGCAGCAACCTCTTTGACCGCAGCCGAAGCAACTTCTTCCTAGAAACATCGCCAAAGGCAAGGGAAGGGCAAAAATGAACTATCGGGACTTCATCAGGTAAAAAGCTTTTGCACAGCAAAAGAAACAGTCCACAAAACCAAAAGACATTCGAAAGAATGGGAGAAGATATTTTCAAATGACACATCAGATAAAGGGCTAGTATCCAAAATCTATAAAGAACTCATCAAACTCAACACCCAAAGAACAAATGATCCAATCAAGAAATGGGCAGAAGACATGAACAGACATTTTTCCAAAGAAGACATCCAAATGGCCAACAGACACATGAAAAAGTACTCAACATCGCTTGGCATCAGGGAAATCCAAATCAAAATCTCAATGAGATACCACCTCACACCAGTCAGAATGGCTAAAATTAACAAGTCAGGAAACGACAGATGTTGGCAAGGATGTGGAGAAAGGGGAACCCTCCTACACTGTTGGTGGGAGTGGAAGCTTGTGCAGCCACTCTGGAAAACAGTATGAAGGTTCCTCAAAACGTTGAAAATAGAGCTACCACATGACCTAGCAACTGCAATACTGGGTATTTACCCCAAAGATACAAATGTAGGGATCCGAAGGGGTACGTACACCCCGATGTTTATAGCAGCAATGTCCACAATAGCCAAACTGTGGAAAGAGCCAAGATGTCCATCAACAGATGGATAAAGAAGAGGTGGTACATATATATAATGGAATATTATGCAGCCATCAAAAGGAATGAAAGCTTGCCATTTGCAACGACATAATGGAGCTGAAAGGTATTATGCTGAGCAAAATAAGTCAATCAGAGAAAGACATGTATCATATGACCTCACTGATATGAGGAATTCTTAATCTCAGGAAACAAACTGAGGGTTGCTGGAGTGGTGGGGGTTGGAGGGATGGGGTGACTGGGTGATAGACATTGGGGAGGGTATGTGCTATGGTGAGCGCTGTGAATTGTGTAAGACTGTTGAATCACAGATCTGTACCTCTGAAACAAATAATACATTATATGTTAAAAAAAAAAGAGGAAGAAAAAGATAGCAGGAGGGGAAGTATGAAGGGGGGGAAAACAGCAGGGGAGATGAACTATGAGAGATGATGGACTCTGAGAAACAAACTGAGGGTTCTAGAGGGGAGGGGTGTTGGAGGGATGGGTTAGCCTGGTGATTGGTATTAGAGGGCATGTACTGAATGGAGCACTGGGTGTTATATGCAAACAAGGAATCATGGAACACTACATCAAAAACTAATGATATAATGTATGTTGATTAATATAACATAAAAAAAGATTTCAAAGTATAAAGTGAAAAAAAAGAAAGTGTGTGCACAGTATAATATATATATGATATATATATATGTGTGTTTGTGTGTGTGTATAAACAATTCCCTCTTTTTCCACTTCATATTCCATATAAACACATATTAAAGAAGTCCATCTAGATCTTTGGGGCCTTGAATTTTAATTTTTCAATTCCACTAATTATTATTTTCAGATATAAGCTATGATTTTCCCCTTTCTTGTTATACATTAACCATATTTCTCATTAAAAATGAAAGTGCCCTCCCAAATGTAATGTGCGAGAAAAGGAGTAAATATTTATTGAGAACCCACTACATGAGAGGCACAGAGCTATCCTCTGGATATAAATGATCTCATTTGATGCACAGATCAAACCAATGAGTTTTTTTTTTCTCATTTCATTTTTTAAAACTGAAAAAGCTGAGATCTGAGACATCTAAGCACATCCAATTAGCAAATGGTAGAGGCGAGTTTCAAATCAGGTGGTCTGCTTCTAAGTCTCAGTACTTTTCTCCGTTCAACTGGCTACCTTCCTAATAAAATTCCCATAAAACAATGTGGCAAAACTGATGTAAAGGCACAATTTAACCACCACTTTCCAGTTCCACATGTAAGTTATGTGAAATGTTGTGGTTCGGGAGCAAGAAGGAATTCTTGAGAGGTCTTCAGTGCAAAAAATGTGGTTTTATTAAAGCACAGAGACAGGACCTGTGGGCAGAAAGAGCTGCAGAAGGGTTGTTTTGAGTGGCCAATTATATACTTTCAAGTTAGGAGGGGGTTAAGGATAGCAGGATATCTCTAAGGAATTTTGGAAGAAAGGTTTCCAGGACCTTGAAGGGCTAGCTGCTGTTAGGGTAAGGTCATTTACTACTGTCAAGTAAAACCTTAGTCATGAGACCCTTCAGGTGTCTATCAGTGAGCCATATGCTTGGAGGATGATTACTAAGATATATCTTGGGGCCAGGGGAAGGGGGTAGAGATAAAGGAAGTTTCCAAAGGAATTTTTATATGTTAAAGAAGATTTATAGGATCCTGGAAGTTGGGCTAATGTCAAGCTAAGGTTGCCTTTTGCCTCTCCTCTAGTAAAGTATCAACATCCAGGCTGTTGAGTTCCTGGAGGAAGGTCACCCTGTCAGTCTTAAGTCCTTGCCAATGGCCTGCAAAGGAAATCTTTTTTTATTTTCCAACATTTCCTTTGCCTTTGTTCTCCACATCAGTGAGGAGCTTGGAAGTCACCACTCCATTCTAACAACAGGTAAAAAACTGAACAGACTGAAAAAATTAACAGCTCTCCTTGCATTCATAAGAGAGAAGAGGACACAGAGCAAACTATTGCCTCTAAGACTGGAGAGACCGAGAAACAAATGTAGGTCATCATGGCTTACCAGAGCAGAGACTCAGGAGCAGAAAATGGTGCAGGAAGGAAAACCTGAACTGTAACTGACAAAGTGCTGGAGATTCAGTGCAGATAAGTCTGAGAGTTAAAACTCCAGGGGCACCCAGTCATAGGAAGGGCCCCAGAATATTGAGAAACTTACCTTTAGGAGCTCAACCAGGTCCACACAGTAAATACTGGAGAAAAGTCCTCTTGGCCTTATGTCAGGGAAGTGGAAACAGAACCATTTTGAAATATGCCAGAACACTCTTTTCTTCTTAACAAAACTTGCCCTCAGGGGAAACTAATTAACCAGAGCCTAACCTGCTGGACTGTTATCAGAGCATAACTGACACCTGGGGAAGGGAACTACCCAACCCCAGCTTATTTTAGCCATCCTGTCCTACCTAAGGGTAGAAAATAAATGAGAAACACTTGAGAAGTTCACAGTCCAGAGGCATAGGTTCATTAAAAGACTGGGACTGTGTCATAGTACTACAGAATGCTTCTCATCCTGTACACCTAACCACCACACTACTAAAAACCTATTCATAGCAGGTGCTTTTACCCAGTACATCATATCTGGCTATCAATAAGAGATTAGAAGGCATACCAAAAGGCAAAAAAACCCAAAACAAAAAACCAAAAAAAAACCCAAAACAAAAAAAACCAACAACAGAATTTGAAGAGACAGAGCAAGATTCAGATCTAGACTCAGATACGGCAGGGAGATTGAAATGATCAGATTGGGAATTTAAGGGCTCTAATGGCTAAAGAAGACTATATGCAAGAACAGACAGACACTCTGACCAGAGAGATGGAAATCCTATGAAAGAATCAAAAAGAAATTCTAAGTATAAAAACAACTGTAATAGAAATGAAGAATCCCTTTGGTTGGACTTATTAGTAGACTGGACACAGCTGAGGAAAGACTCTCTCAGAAGCTGTATCAATAGAATCCTCAAAAACCAAAGAAACTAAGACCTGGCTTTTTGAAAAATTCAATTAAATTGATAATCCTCTAATTGGGCTACTTAAGAAAATAAAAGAGATGACATAAATTACTAATATCAGAAATTAAAGATGGCACATCACTACAGATATCATGGACATTAAAAAGATACTAAAGAAATACTATGAATAGCTCTATGCCCACAAATTTGATAACCTACATAAAATGGATCACTTTCTTGAAAGACAAAATCTGCCAAAATTCACATAAGAAGAAATAAAATATCTGAATAGGCTTGTGTCTATTAAATATATTGAATCAATAATGAATAACTGTCCAAAACAAAGATCATCAGGCCCAAATGTGTTCACTGGTGAATTGTATCAAACATTTAAGAAAGAAATTGTACCAATTCTCTACAATCTTTTTCAGAGGAGAGAAGCAGGGGTGGGATACTTCCTAACACATTATATTAGGCCAGCATTATCCTAATACCAAAACCAGACAAAGACAGTCAAAGAAATAAAAATATGGACCGATATCTCTCATAAATATAGATGCAAAAATCCTCAACAAGTATTAACAACTTTGGATACAAAAGAGTACAAAAATTATACAACATAACCAAGTGGGATTTATCCCAGATATGTGAGGCCAAATCAATGTTTGAAAATCATTAATGTAACCTACCACATCAACAGACTAAAAAATAAAAATCACATGATCTTATCAATAGATGCAGAAAAAGCTTTTGACAAAATCCAGTATCAATTCATGTTAAAAACTCCCAGTAAACTAGGAATAGAGGACAGTTTTCTCAGCTTGATAAAGACTATCTACAAAAACCCTACAGCTAATATCACACTTAACGGTGAGAAACTTGAAGTTTTCCCACTGTGATCAGGTATAGGCAAAGATGTCCCCCCTAACACTTCTTTTCAACACTGTACTGGAAGTCCTTACTAATGCAATATGGCAAAATAAGGCAAAAAAATAAAGGTATACAGATTGGGAAGGAAGACATAAAACTGTCTTTGTTCACAGATGACATGAATGTCTATAGAGAAAATCTGAAAGAATTAACAAAATCGTGGAACTAATATATGAATATAGAAAATTTGCAGAATACAAGAATAATGCACAAAAGTTTATGGCTTTGCTATATACCAACAATAAATTAGTGGAATTTGAAATTAAAAAGATATTATCATTTACATTAGCACCCAAAAAAAATGAAATACTTAGGTATAAGTCTAACAAAATATGTACAAAATCTGTATGAAGAAAACTATAAAACTGATGAACAGAATCAAAGAACCAAAAAACTGGATAAGAAGACAATATGTCAAGATGTCAGTTTGTCCCAACTTGATCTATACATTCAGGGCAATTGCAATAACAATCCTGGCAAGTTATTTTGTGGATATGAACAAGTTGACTCTAAATTTTATTTGGAGTGTCAAAAAGACCAAGAATGGTCAACACAATATTGAAGGAGAAGAACAAATTTGGAGGACTGACAGTACCCTATTTCAAGACTTACTATGAAATCACAGTAATCAAGAAAGTGTGGTATTAGGGAAACAGACAAAAAGATCAATGGAACAAAACAGAGAGCCCACATATTGATCCTTATGAATATAGTCAGCTGGTCTTTGACAAAGTATAAAAGGTAATACAATGGAGCAAAGATAGTCTTCAAAAAGTGGTGCTGGAATGACTGAACAGAAATATAAATCTAGACACAGACCTTACAACTTTCAAAAGAATTAACTCAAAATGGATCATAGACCTAAATGTGAAACAAAAACTATAAAATCCTGGAAGATAACATCAATTGGGTATGGTGATGCCTTTTTAGATATAACATCAAAGATACAATACATGAAAGAAATATTGGATAAGCTGTACTTTATTAAAATTAAAAACTTCTGCTTTGTGAAAGATAATATCAAGAAAATGAGAAGACAAGCCACAGACTGGGAGAAAACATGTGCAAAACACTCACTGAATAAAGGACTGTTATCCAAAATATACAAAGAACTTTTAAAACCTAATAATAAAACAAACAACCCATGTTAAAAATGGACCAAAGATCTTACCAGACAGTTCACCAAAGAAGATACAGATGACAAATAAGCATATGAAAAGAAACTTCAGATCATATGTCATCAGAGAAATGCAAATTAAAATGAGAAACCATTACAGTCTTATTAGGATGGCCAAAATACAGAACACTAAGAACACCAAATACTGGTGAGGATGTGGAGCAGCAGGAACTCTCATTCATTGCTGGTGGAATACAAAATGCTAAAACCACTTTGGAAGACAGTTAGTTGGGCAATTTCTTACAAAACCAAGCATACTCTTACCATACAATCCAGCAATTGCACTACTTGGTATTTACCCAGAGGAACAGAAGACTATGTTCACACAAAAACCTAACATAGATATTTAAAGCAGCTTTATTCATAATTGCCAACATTTGGAAGAAAACAAGATGTCCTTCAGTAAGTGAATGGATCAATAAATTGTGGTGCATCCAGACAAGGGAAATGAGCTTTCAAGCCATGAAAAAACATGGAGGAACTTTAAATGCATACTGTTAAATGAAAGAAGCCAATTTGAAAAGGCTACATCCTGTATGATTCCAGCTAGATGACATGCTGGAAAAGGCTAATCTGCTGAGGAAAATGCAGCTCCTACAAAAGCAATAATCAGGGATCAGAGACAAGAGGAAAACATTCTTCCTGACCAATACATTTGAAGCAAAGCATGCTGCAGCAAAGGTAGTTTTTACAGCATTTTGAGCCTGCTGATTTACAGATTTATTTTTATAAGATCCTGAATTTGAAATAATAAATGGTGGAGTTGGGGAAAAGCAGAATTGACATATCTGAAATCTGGGAAATGCCAATCACTGAAGAGAGTGAAACTACTCTCAGAAGAGGTAGAGGATAACCACTACCTCACAATGACAATCATATTTTGTTATGAGAGTCCCAAAGTACATGTGTGCAGTGGTTGTGATGAGGCATTTTTAGTTGCCAAGATTTCAAACACATTGTACCTTGAGATTCTGCCCAGTTAGGTAAAGAAGTTGAGAGGAGGAGGGATGGTTTTGAGATAGGAGAATGGAAACTTACTAAAGCCATTTGCAGATCTGTAGGAGAACCTTAAATATTTTACTCCTAGTTTCAGGGTAATTTATAGGTTAAATTTTGATATCTTGTAGATTTTAAGAATTGACCTGTTTTTGAAGTAACATTTTTTCTTAAAACATTTAGGTTGACCCAAAGAGAACTCCTGCTTCCGAGATTCATGAGAAAATCAGATGGAATTATCTTGGAAAATTTCATATTTTTAGGTAATAGGAGACCATATGTTCACTTGCCACTACTAAATACAATATGAATAAAATAAAGCTTTGGAATGTGCAAAGTAAACCATATGTAATGATTGCATCTTCCTATCATGGATTTAAAAAATAATTAATATTTTTACATAGGCCTTATTTTTTAAAACAATTTTATATTTCCAGAAAAAATGATTTTTAAAAGACTTTATTTTTTAGAATAGTATTAGATTTACTGAAAAATTAAGATTGTACAGAGAGTTCCCATACAATTTATACAAAATTTCCCCTATTACTAATGTCTTACATCAGTATGATTCATTTGTTACAATAAACAAACCAATGCTGATACACTAAAGTTCACTGTTTATTCAGATTACCTTTACTTTGACCTAATGCCCTTTTATCATTTCAGGATTCCATTCAGGACACCACATTGAATTTAGTCATTATGTCTCTTTAGGTCCCTCTGCACTGTGACAGTGTCTCAGCCTTCTCTTGTATTTGATGAGCTAGACAATTTTGAGGAGACAGTTTTGGTCAAGTATTTTTTAAGATGATTCTCTACTAGAATCTTCTGATGCTTTTCTCATGATTAGATGGGGCTATGGGTTGTTGGGAGAGCAGAAAGTTAGAGTGCCATGTTCATCACACCACATTAAGGGCACATACTAGTGCCATGACTTATCTCTGTTGATATTGACCTTCCCTGGCTGAGTAGAGTTTGGCAGTTTTCCCCATTGGAAAGTTACTCACTTTTCCCTCTCCATATCATACTCTTTGGGGGAGAAGTCATTATAAGCACAGCCCACATTTAAGGAGTGAAGATTTATGCTTTTGCTCTTGACGATAATGTGGCTGCATAAATGTTTTGGAATTCTTTTGCATGGAGTATTTGTGACTTCTCCAGAACTTATTTACTTACTTAACCATTTATTTTTATCAGTATGTATTAACGGAAATTTAATTTATACTACGACTTTATTTTGTTCTTCAAATGTTCTAGCCTTTTGTCATTAGAACCTCTTTCAGTTGGCTCCTGGATCCCTTTGACTTACCCTAATCAATCTGTATGTGTGTGTGTGTGTGTGTGTGTGTGTGTGTGTGTTTAAAGCATTCCTTATTTTCCAGCACAATAAGATACTCCAGGATCATCTTGCATATGTTCAGTGCTAGAATCAAACATTTCTCCAAGGAAGTCCTGGTTCTTTTTACTGTAGAATTAGAATTAGAAACCAGGACCGGGTGCTGGGTGTGCTTGTTCCTACTGGGGTGTCATTTCTTTTAGGATCTCTCAGCTGACAAAGCAAGAAAATGTATGTACGTATACTAATCCAAATAAATATTTCTATGTGTAACCATCTGTATCGGTTTTAAGGAAAACCTGAGTACAACCTGAAATGTACAACTGTAATCCATTATATCATGGATCACTCTAGCCTTGTTCCCTTATCTGTAAATTCCCTCTATAATAGTTGAAAACCTGGCTCCTGCCATCCATCTCCATTTTTACTTAATTGTTCAGTTCCCAGTATATATGTCTAGCAGTAACAGAATTGATAATCATACCCAATACTCACGTGTGAAACAACCACCTGTAGTGCAGTGCTTATGTGCAGTTCCTTTGCCCTTAGTCTTACAGACTCTACTCAGTTTCAGTTACTTAGGTCAGCTCTTTCCCCCCACATCCCCTTGACTGAGGTGGTTTCATACATTTGAAATACAGTTGGATTCTCTTGTGACAGTGTGCATTCCTTCCTTGGAATACTCAAACTTGCATGAAGTTTACTCTTTGTGTTATGAGTTTTGATGATGTATAATGTCATGGATTGACCAGTTCACTATCATACTGAATAGTTTCACCATCCTCAAGATTTCTTGTGCATCACCCATTCAATCTTTACTTCTTTCCTCAACCCCTGGTAACCACTGAACTTTTTCTGCCTCTACAGTTTTGTTTTTTATTTCCAGAATGTCATATAGATGGAATCATTCAGTATGTAGCTCTTTCAACATGGTTTCTTTCATATAGCAATGTGCATTTAAGATTAATTCTGGTTGGGGCACCAGGGTGGCTCAGATGGTTGGACATCTGACTCTTGATTTTGGCTCAGGTCATGATCTCAGGGTTGTGAGATCAAGCCCTGAATTAAGTTCAGCATGGAGTCTGCTTGAGTTTCTCTCCCTCTGGCCCTCCCCCATGCTCGCTTTCTGTCTCTCTCTCTCAAAATAAATAAATCTTTAAAAAAAGATTAATTCAGGTCTTTTTGTGTCCTTAGATATTTCTTTTTATAGCCAAATTATTTTATATTGTGTATGTCCTCCACTTTGTTTATTCATTTACCTTTTGAACAACCTCATGCTAGCTTCTGGGTCTGTCCATTATGAATAAAAATACTATAAACATTTATTTTGATTTTGGTGTGGAAATAAGTTTTCTTTTCTTTCTTAAAGATTTTATTTATTTATTAGAGAGAGAGTGAGAGCATGAGAGGGGAGAGGGTCAGAGGGAGAAGCAGACTCCCCACTGAGCGGGGAGACCAATGTGAGACTCGATCCTTGGGACTACAGGATCATGACCTGAGCTGAAGGCAGTCGCTCAACTGAGCCACCCAGGCACCCTGGAAATAATTTTCAATTAAATCAGATAAATAGCTATAAATGTGATTGCTCTATGGTTTGGCAAGTCTATGTTTAGCTTTGTAAGAAACTGGGAACTATCTTAAATGCATTAAAGTAAATGCATTGTTTTACTTTCCTACCAGCAATGAATGAGAGTTCCTTTTGCTCCATATTTTTGTCAGAAATTAGTATTACCACTTCTTAAAATTTTAGGCATTTTAATAGTTGTGAAGGTATCTCATTGTTGTTTTGATTTGCAATTAAAATCAATGTTGACGAATATGTTGAGAATCTTTTCATATACTTATTTGCCACCTGTGTATTTTCTTTGGTGGAATGTCTTCTGCTCAGATCATTGCCCATTTTTTAAATTGTGTTGTTTTCTTATTGTTGAGCCTTTTAAAAATTTATGGGGAAAAAAACCCATAATACAAAATTCATCACATTAACCATTTCTAAGTGTAAGTTAATAGTGTTAAGTATATTCACATTGTTGTGCAATCAATCTCTAGAACTTTTCATCTTGCAAAACTAAAAGTCTATACTCAATAAATAACAACAAAGTAAAATATTTTTTGTTAACCTAAAAAAAAATAAACAACAACAAGATTCTCAAGATTCATCCATGTTGTAGCATGTGTCATATTTTCTTTCTTTTTAAGGCTGGGTATGTATAACCTACCTTGTAGGTTATACTGTATGTATAATCTACATTTTATTTATTCACTCATCTGTTGATGGATACTTGGGTTGCTTCCACCTCCTGGACACTGTGAATAGTGCCATTGTGAACATGCATGTGCAAATATCTCTTTGAAATTATGATTTCAATTCTTTTGGATACATACACAGAAGTGGAATGGATGTTTTATTTAGTAATCCTATTTTTAACTTTTTGAAGAACCACCGTACTATTTTCCATAGTGGCTGTACCATTTTGCATTCCCATCAAAAGTGTACAAGGATTCCTATCTCTCCAAATCCTCACCAATTCTTGCTATCTCCTGATTTTTTGATGGTAGCCATCCTAATAGGTATCAGGTGATATAATTATCATTTTGATTTCCAGCTCCATAATAATTAGTGATATTGAAAATCTCTATATTGGCCATTTGTATATCATCTTGGGAAATGTCTATTCCAGTCCCTTGATCATTTTTAATCAGGCTACTTGATTTTTTAATATTGAGCTGTAGAAGTTCTTTATATATTCTGAATACTAACCCATTATCAGATATATCACTTGCTGATATTTTTTTCTCATTTCATAGATTGTCCTTTCACTCTATTGATTGTGTCCTTTGATGCACAGCAGTTTTAAATTTTGATGTAGTCCAATTTATTTGTTTTTCCTTTTGTTGCCTGTGTTTTGGTGTCATAACTGAGAATCCTTGCTAAATCCAATGTTATGAAGTTTTCCCATATGTTTTCTTCTAAGAGTTTTATAGTTTTAGGTCTTATATTTAGGCTTAATTCCATTTTTAATTGTTTTTATGTATGATGTAAGATAAGGGTCCATGTAGATATCCAGTTTTCCCAAATACCATTTGTAAAAGAGACTGTCCTTTCCCCCTTGAATTATCTTATATTAAATCCCTTGTCAAATATTATTTGGCCCTTTGTATAAGAGTGTATTCCTGGACTTTCTATCCTATTCTCTTGGTCTATATGTCTGTCTTTATGCCAGTATCATACTGACTTAATTACTGTAGCATTGTAATAAATTTTGAAATAAGGAAGTGTTAATCATCCAATTTTGTTAAGGCAGTCTCATCATAAAGTTCTTTGACCCATATTCAGCTACATAAGAATGAGCCTTGGACCTGGAATACTTCTTTACCAAGAGATAAAGAGTCCTCACAGCCTGTGCTGAACTTACCACATTATGTGGGAATATCTCTCCCTGTCTCAAATTTAGTGTGTGCTTCTTTGTTCTGCTTAAGTGTGTGCATCATATGGCATCTGTCCAATCCTACTGCTATATCTCTCCCTTGTAGGGAGGGGATGGAGTCCCTCTGAAGCTGCACAAGAAGGGTGTGCATAGGACAACTTCCATGTATCAGCATCTGGGAGGGACCCAGTGGCCAGGAGGAACTGACTCCCACTACCGAAGTTAATCTTGCTCTGTCTCTGTGTGAGTAACATTATTGTTTCATTTGATCCCTGACTATGTTGTGTTTCCCTGGTGACTCTGATACCAAGATGCAGTAGGTAAAAGTGCTCAGAGTCTTACTCCTGACAATAAGCAACAGATGCCACCTACACAATAATGTTCTTGTTTTTAATGATTCTTTTGGCCATTTGAGTTCCCTTGAGATTCCATATGAATTTTAGAATGGGTTATTCTATTTCTCTTAAAAATGTCACTGGGAGTTTGACAGGGCTCGCATTAAATTTGTAGATTACTTTGGGTAGTATTGACATCTTAACAATATTAACTCTTCCAATCCATGAACATGGGATGTCTTTCCATTTGTTTGTGTCTTCTTTAATTTCTTTCAGAAATGTTTTGTAGTTTTCAGTGTACAACACTTTTGTCTCCTTGTTTAAGTTTATTCCTAAGTATTTGATTCTTTTGGATGCTCTTGTAAATGGAAAGAATTTTTTTCTTCCTTTTTTTGTATTTTTGGATTGCTCATTGTTAGCATATAGAAATACAATTGAGTTTTGTGTCTTAATTTTGTATCTTACAACTTTACTGAATTTGTATTTATTCTAACAGTTTCCTTTTGGCAGGGGGAGAATCTTTATGGTTTTGTATATAAGGACATACCATCCAGGATAAGAGATAATTTTACTTCTTTCTTTCCAATTTGGATGTCTTTTTATTTCTTTTTCTTGCCTGTTTTTTTCATCTGTTGTTGAGTTTTTTTTTTTTTCCAAAGATTTTATTTATTTGAGAGAGAGAATGAGAGAGAGAGAGCACATGAGAGGGGGGAGGGTCAGAGGGAGAAGCAGACTCCCTGCTGAGCAAGGAGCCCGATGCGGGACTCGATCCTGGGACTCCAGGATCATGACCTGAGCTGAAGGCAGTCGTTTAACCAACTGAGCCACCCAGGTGCCCCGGTTGTTGAGTTTTAAGAGTTGTTTATATACTTTGGATAAAAGACCTTTATCAATTGTTTGTTCTGCAAATATTTTCTCCCAGTCTATGGCTTGTCTTTTTATTCTCTTAACAGTATATTTTTCAGAACATAAATTTTAAGTTAAATCCAACTTATAAATATTTTCTTTCATGGATTGTGATTTTGGTGTTGAATTTAAAACCTCATCATCTCAAATCCAAGGTCAACTACATTTTTCTCCTACGTTTTCTTCCAGAAGTTATGCATTTTATATTTAGGTTTATGATTCTTTTTGAGTTAATTTTTTGACAAGTATCAGATATTTTTCTTGATTTTCTTGCATATTAATATTTAATGTTTCAGCACCATTTGTTGAAAAGATTACTTTTTTTCCCCTCTGAATTACCTTTGCTCCTTTATCAAAGGGGCACAGTTAGTTGGCTATATTTGAGTATAACTATTTCTGGACTCTTTACTCTCTACCAAGTGTCTATTCTTTCACCAGTGCCACAGTACTTTGATTACTGTAGGTCACTATTAAGTCTTGAAGTTGAGTAGTGTCAGTTCTCCAACTTTGTTCTTCCTCTTCAGGATTGTATTGGCTGTACTGTGTCTTTTGACATTCCATATAAACCTTATAATCAGTTGGTAGTTTTCTATGAAATAGTTTTCAGGGATTTTGATTGAGATTGCATTGAATTTACTATTCATAAAATTTTAAAGCTAAAATGTTCTTTTCCTATGAGGAACTCTCATTTCCTATGAGGCACTCTCATTTTACAGATGGACAAACTAAAAATCAGAGACGTTAAGTGACTTGTCCAATGTGAAGCAACTGAGTCAAGCCAGATTTCTGATCCTTTATTCCAAATCCATTATTTTCCACACTACACCATCTTGTTTTTTTTCCTTGTGAAGACAATACTTTAGGCCCTGTGCATAAAATAATCTTTCTACAGAATGCTGTTACACATAGAACACAGAATTGTCAATTGCTTTATCTATACATAAAATTTTAATGAACTTTCAAAAGGAATGCAGTGCATTAATCAGCTAAGTTATCCTCTTGTAATAAATATATCCCACATCTCAGTGGCTTACAACAAAGAATAATTTTTCTCTAACTGACAGTTATCATGGGCTATCCTTGATTCTTCATTTTAGGACCCATCCTAGGAAGAAGAAGCAGCCTTATCTAAAATATTTTTCGCCTTCAAGAGAGGGGGGGAAACGGGTGGAGAAACAACACCATTGTTCTTAAATTTACTTAGAAGGGGCACATATCACTTGCACTCATATTTAATTGTCCAAAGCAAGTCACATGGCCAAATGTGACTTCAGTGAGGTCAGAAATATAATCCTGCCATAGGAATGAGTCTGGTAGGGAAGGGCAGCAAATATGTGGACAACAATAAAACCTACCCCTACTAGTTTTGCCTACTGATTAAGACTACAGACTATGGAGGTAAACTGACCAAGCTTTAAATCTTGCCTCTATCAGTTATCAGCTAGATGACCTCAGGCAAATTACTCAACCTTTCTCTATATCAGTTTCCTCATTTGTAAGATTAAAATAATTATATTAGCTACTTATTAAAATAAGTATACTAGATTGAGATAACACAGATGAAACATTTAGCCATCTCTTTGACACATGGTATACTCTATGTTTTCATAATTAATACAATAATAGCAGCATTCAAGTGAAGGCAATGTTTTTTGTTCAGCCTCATTCCTTAAATATTTGCTTAGTGCCTGTTAATGGGCAGATTTTTTTTCTTTCACCCAAAATATTTCTTTCTTTCTTTAAAGTTATTGAGTTCATTTTTTTAAACCCAGTAGGATTTATCTTTAATTACAGACATGGCATATTCATAAAAAGCAATATAGGGAAGGCTTGGTGATGGGAGTCATATTGTTTCACTGTCAAAAATTTCATAGATTTGTTTCACTGGCTACTGACTCAATTTCCCTAAATTGACAGTGGAACAATTCAGTCAGTCAACCACTCTCTGAATGCCTACACTGTGCAATGAAGTGGGAATATAAAGAGCAAGATACTACTACCTTTGATGTTTTATTGTCTAGTGAGGGAGACAAATATTCACATGAAAGGCAAAACATTATAGGTGTGGGTGAGGAGAGTGAGAGGGGAAGGGAGGAGGAGTGGTAAATTAAATATGGAGAGATCTAAATGAATAAGACTCAAAATTAAATGTAATGTCTAACTGCAACCTGGGCAGCCTATTTTAGATTTAATGAAAAGAACTATCTAGTGCAGTCAAAACATGATTTTGAGGCTACAAAGTTAGCAACAACTCATACAAAAACAATGAAGGGACAATTTTAAATGTTTGTTAACATTAAATGTAAAACTTACATTAACTTTTTTTCTTATTTAACAATGATTATTCTAATTCACTTTGTTATTTTACCATTAGTCCCACTAGTTGTTCGTGGCCTCTAATGTGGTGAGGCTTCTGAGTTGGCAGCTTTAGTACAAGTTGAACAGCAGACTGTGTTACTGGACTCTAACTACAGAACTTAAATAAATCATATAATGCTGGGATCCCTGAGAAATATTTGTACTTATTTTTCTAGGCCTTAGATATTCCAAATGTAAGGCATATTTTAGTTCTTTTCCTTCCTTTGAGGTTGGAAATACCAAAGATGAAGTGGGATTATAAGGTACCTATCAACCTTGAAGTTTCCTAGCCTCTTTGGAGGAAAGTATAATTTGCCTTGTTAAATCAAAAGGAGAACACAATTTCTGGACACCAATAGGCAGAGACCTAACAAAGAGTTTCTAGATTCCCTAGAAAATGCAGTGTCAGGCATGCCAGGCAATACCAAGTATGATCCCAAGTCAGGACAGCTACATAAATTTTGGATCCTGGTGCAAATTGGAAATGCAGGGTCTCTTGTTTGAAATTCTTAAGAATTTTGGTGATAGTAGAGGATTAAACAATTCACAGGACTCTTCTAAGTGCCGGGTACTGTGTCACACAGGTGACACCCCCATGAAGCCAGCCCTGCCAAAGTTCACCACCTGAAGGTGGAAATTTTCAAATGTCCATATGGTCCTCAAGCCCAAAGCTGATATTTTTCTCAGAGAATGGAGGTGATGGCAGCCCGTACTATACAGTAATCCCTACAATTCTGTCCAAGCCACTTTTTGAAACTTGGGCTTTAGGGAAGCATTTAAAACTTCTTTATTGAAATGCAAAGAAGCAAGTAAGCATAATTTCCATAAAAGAGAGTATTAATTGGAAAAAATTTAGACTTTCATCTTTTCTTTCCTTGTCTAAATCTTCTTGAAGGGTACAAGATAAAAAGTGCATGCTTTATTTAGACAATAATTAAAATCTGTTGATTTTATCTTGCTCTAATGAGAAGAAAAAAATAGTTTAATGGTGATGTATTTGTCAGTATAGACAGGGTTATGCTATAGAAACAAACAGACCCCATCCTGCAAGGGCTAAATATAACAAAAGCTTCCTTTTCTTATCCAGTGTGGTTACAGGTGACTCTTCAGGGGAACTGTCCTTTATGTGGCAACTAAATTTAGTGATGACTTCAAATATGTATACAAAGGAAATCCATAAACTCATTGCTAGGGCAGAGATTATACACATTTGAGTGTCTTGCCCTCAAACACATGTTCACTGCCTCCACAGTGGTAAACTAGGTCCAGTGTATTATATTCAGTAATAGAATTTAGTTCACACCTTTTACAATTGTGTCTTTTCTTGCCAAACACTAAAAAAAGCTACCCTACTAAGTTTTTATAGGAAAGCACAATTTCATTTCTCATGGCAATAGGCAGCGAAATTCTGCATTAGAAAAAGTGCAGCTATATCTCATATGCTTTTGCAGCCTGGAGAATCTACTCACTTTCTTTGCTCTAGCAAAAATCAACACAGAAACCAGATGATACATTTCATTTCAATCAAGAGTTTCACAGAGCCTCAGAGACACAAACAAGATTTATGGCTTTTTAGAAGCTATAGTGTAAAAACAAAATTACTTCAAAAACTCTATTTTCTTGAAGTTAAATGCAAATCAAATAGGACCTAATCTACTCAGCATTTATCTAGTGCCACTTGCCATAGTGCCTAGAAATTTAATATGATTATTTAGCATTTATATGGCACTTTCTATTTGCTGTTTTTAAAAATCACTCTGCTCAGTCATTTTTAATCTATTCCCTGAGTTTTGACAGGCCAATTGGTCCCATTTTACAGATGAGGATATTATGAAGTTTTGAAGTTCCTATGGTATTATATGGAGCCAAGTGCTTGATCTTGTAAGTCTGCTGCTATCTAAGAACATGTCCTGCCAATGTCAGAAAATAGGCTTGTCAGGGAAGTTGGATGTACCTCCAACTTTCTTTAGTCGTCAATGGTGACTTTTCTTCATTTGATACCTGCTTGAAAAATTAATATTTACTGGCAGACATACCCTCATTTGTTGTATTAGATTAGCATAAGTTTTCTGAGTAAAAAAAATAATTTGACAATTATGTGTAATTCACAGACACTTGGTTGTATCTTTATTCTCTCTTTTCCACTGGTTGGAACTCACTGATGTGGCTTGGCACCATAGTGTAAAGAGATTGCATGAGACACTGAGATCAAGGTCATAGTTGGTTCCAGCATGGGAGCGTCATATTATTGAATTTCTTATGGATTAACACATGGGTGCTCAATTTATAAATGAGTGATCATTCCAAAGTTGGTCCTGGACACACATGGATCAGTACAATCCATCACTGGGGCAAGTCTCCCACTATGGTTGAGAAATCAATTCAAACTACGTGAACATAAATCCTCACTTCCTCTAGAAAACATTTGAAGTTCTCCTTGATAGAATTTTTGCTCTTTCCATCACCAGATTATAGCTCTTGTGCACCTGCACATAACTGCTTTCATGTGGTTTTTGGATATAGGCTTCTTTCTTGTGTGGGTACATCTCCCTTTCTCAAATGTAAAGTGCCCTGGGATTAAGGTCTTTGCCTTTGTCACTTCAAATACATTCACATGTCCTAATACAGGATTTCTGCACATAAGCTTCCGATTCATGTATGTTAAATATAATTTAATAACATCAACATTGATTTCAGAGTTTCTGAAGATATCTTCATTTTTGGTTCTTTGTCCACCTGTGCCTAGGTGTGATTATTTATATTAAAAATGCTTTTGGAGTAATTTTCTGACCCACTTCTTTTAAAAACTCTGAGTAAGAGTTTTTACCAGTCCACAGAGCTAAAAGAGACTCTAAACCTAAACCTCTAAGCTTCAAATTAAATAGAGACTTAAAATCCTACTTTGCTCGGGTGTTCTAGGACTCAATTTACGTCACCTTATGTAAGGAAGCTTGTGCAGGTATTCCTCGATAGAGTCAGGCACTTCCTGTGTTGTTAACCTCTTGGAGTACTTTGAACTCTGCTGGAATTGTAGCATGTGGTACACTGTGTGACATTTATCTATTTACATAACTGCTGCTAATAATAGAATGTAAACTCCTTGATGGAGAGAAATGGTGTTATATCTCTATAATCCTAGTGCCTTGCAAAAGCAGTGTTTATAATGAAGCTTGACACATTTTTATCACACATAAGTCATTTAAATTTTGAGTATTAGAGACTGACCAAGATAACTCCTAAGTCCACTTAAAGTCTATGACAGAACACTCATATTGGATGGACTAAAACAAATTTTATGTAAAACAGATTTTATGCAACCATAAAACCAGATAGTTTCCTGGTAGCTGGAACAGAATAAGGAAACCTGATTAAGAGACTAGAATAATGACGTCTACTCCACAATTCCCAGTAGACTTGCAAGCAAGGTCTCTGTAGCAAATATATAACCATTCCAACAAGGTCCGTCTGTGTTGAGTTCCTTTAGCAAGATTTCTTTGCATTTCTAAAAGACGCATAATCAAGTGCTATGGAATTTCCTCAAAAATGTGGGGTCATGTTGTGTGGATGACAGCAGTGGATGGTGATGGCATAAATATAATTGATGCAATTTCAAAGCTGCCACCAAAGAATCTTTAGGAAACTCTTTTTTTTTTTAAATCTTCTTTTCTCATCTCTCATTTGGGGTGGAAGTGATAAATTGAAAAATAAGCTTAGCTACTTCTTAATGTTTGTTTCTCCTCTCCTCCTTGGTTATAACCTGGTTTTGTCCCCTGTTTACTGAGTACTCTGAAAGATGGGACCGATGTTTAAGTCTTAATTTAATTAAGTTTTAAATGGCAATCTGCTTACTCCATCTTCCTTTCAATTTGCATCAATAAGCACCTGCCAAAAGAATACTTAGAAGCATTTTGATTGAAAGTTTGTTTTAGTAATTATCATGTCAACCTCAGGCTTTCTTGTTTTTCTTTTTTTATAACTTCTCCACCACAATTCTTCCTATATGTTAAAGTGTCCTTGATTTAAAGAGTTAAGATAAATATAAAAACAGTTCTTTGGAAGAAGAAGAAAAAAAGAAAGATCCACAGTAAGACACATTTTGATTCAGAAAATAAAAATATGAAAAAAATAGTACATTTACAATACTCAGATTTTACCTGAGATATTTAAATGACTTCAAACCAGAGTTGCCTTTACTTTTTCTTCAAAATGTTCAGGAAATTGTCCAGTCCAGTGAAAGAGTTTCTAGGTCCAGCAGGCTATTGCTACTCCCTCCATTTAATGATAAAGAAGAAAAAAATTTGCTGGTCTTATCGAACTTGAACACTTGTCCCTTGAACACTGTTGAGCTATTGATCTGAGTTATTCAAGCTTCTCTCATCATGGTCTAGATTCCCCTGCCTCCTACTAAATCCTACTGCTCCTCCCTACATACCCCCTACTCCCCAATTTCAGACACGAAGTAAATCCAAGCATCTGTTTCTTTGTTTCTGCTTCAGAGATGCTGAAATCCAATTCTGAAAAAAACATATTTTGTTCTTTATTGTCTGTTGCTCCCTGCAGATCCATTCTAGCCATCTCTGTCCTGCTGGAGACTGGCTTCCCTCGATTTGATCTCCCAGACTTACCAATGTCTGCCAAGCATCATAGCTCCTATTGAAAGGCCTTCTCTAAAGCTACAGATCTCATTAATGCTCTTTCCTATTTCCCTCTCAGGGAAGGGCAGCTAGCCAACCTGTGGCTTGCTCTAGGATACTTCATTCCCAGGACAGTTCGCCAATTCTTCTTGATTTCTCTTTACCCTACCAATGTGTTTGTAAATGAACCTTTGCGAAATTCTCCTCAATTACTGCATTTGATAGGGTGTTGCCTTTTTCTTGTCATGACCCTTACAATATATAATCACCCTCACATACAAATATACACATACTTATATATATATTTAAATTGTTAAGTAATAAAAAGATACAGTAAGACATCTGACACGTATGTTTAGCATTATAATCTTTTCCATGTTTTCATGCTAAACAGATCTTACTTTTATAAAAAAAAAGATTAATATGCATAATGAAATGATAGAGTCATGTGATTTGACATTAGCTTTGCTCAAGGTGCTACTAGCCAATATCATTTTCATCCCTAGTTAATTCCCTAGCCCATCCCACATCTGAATATTTCCTAATCTTCTCTGCATATGCAATCACCCTACACTCACTTTTTTCCACTAATGGAGCTTCGATCTCAAGGAAGAAAAGCAAGTACAACTAATGTCAATTCCTCCAATTTCTTTATCACTTCAGAACTCTATAGCTTCAGTAATATTGACTATTTTCCTGTCTCCAAGAACTTTGAAGCCATTTTTCTAAGATTTACACTGCACCTCCCTAAGATTTACACCTCTAAGATTTAAGATTTACATCTTAAAACCATCTACTCTTACATTCCATAGGACTTATCTCCATGAACTACCTCTTTGATCTCTTCAATCTCTAGTCTTATCCTCTTCACTGATTTTTTCTTTAACCTCCATAAACATCTTCCATTCTCTACTTTTAGTTTTAAGAGGAAAATGCCTATTCCCTGTGGTCCTTATCATTCAACACCTACTGTTTGCTCTACTCCCTGTTCTTTATTTTTTCTTATTCTCTCCTTTGAAATTATACTTTCAAAGGTCATCAATGTCTTTACATTATCAAATACCAATGGTTTACCCTAGACCGTGGCATCTGAAAGTTCTGAGAATGTTTTTTCCTGAATTCTCTTTTCCCTTGGCCTCAGTAACACTCCAGGCACCTTGTACTTTTAATTTCCCTATAGAGATTCTTTTGTGGATTCCTTCACTGACTCTTCTTTACATCCCATTTGTTAGAAGCTTTTCTGGTATGCTCTCAATCCTCATTTCTTCTGATTTTACACGCTTTGGGGACTTAATATTCTTCAGTTGAATGGTCACAAATTATATTTTTATCTCCCTTTATAGCTAAACAGGCAAATTCTCAACTATTTCTCAGTGTCTCAATCCAGGAAACATGAAATTTGGATGTTGTTTTGATGAACTGCTTCATCTTGGGTCTTCTTTGAGGTAGCCTCCAAAGCAGACCATTAAACTTTACCAGTCTAAGTCTGCATCAGATTTCCTTGCTGATTCTTCATTTCTCACCTGAATACTAGCCCAAACTCCTCTCCATAGTAAAGGCCATTCTAAAATCTCACTCTGAAGCTTTTCAAAAAATCACATACCATCCCCTTCTTACATGTACTCAGATGTTCTCCTTTTCTTCAGAATAAATTCTAAATTTCATAGCATGGCACACAAAGCAGGTCTATGTCACATGCTGTATTTTTTTGAAAGATTTATTTATTTTAGAGAGGGAGAGAATGTGCAAGTGCATGGTGGGAGGGGCAAAGGGAGAGGGAGGGGAAGAGGGAGAGAAGCAGACTCCCCAATGAGCATGGAGCCCCATGTAGGGCTTCATCCCATGACCTGAGATCATGACCTGAGCTGAAATCAAGAGTTAGATGCTCAACGAACTGAGTCACCCTCGTGCCTGCTCTATTTTTTTTTTTTAATTTACTTTTTGTACCTTGTTATCCAACAATGGTGAACTATTTGGTAATTTCTGAATACATCATGCACTTACATGGCTTTCTTTTTAAGCTATCCCCTTGGGATACTCTTTTTCCCATCTGTGTTACTGAAATTCTACTCATTTCTGAAGTCCAACTGACATCTTAATAGTGAGTATTAAATGCTCCCTTTTTTCATACTACCACAACATGTTGTTTTGCAACCATATTCCCTGCATATTTATAGGTAGCTCTCCCTCAATTCATCGTGAGCTCCAATGTCTTCATACTTTAATGAAAAATGAAAATATAATTTTGGGGTCATATTATAGTCAGGTTCTAAAATGGAGATGGGAAAAAGGGGAAAACAAAACTACTAAATGTCTAAGACTAATATGTTATCTTATTAATTTATTTTGTATAAATAATGGTCTTTTTAAAGGTATGGTTGTACCAATAGATAGTTAATTTGGAGATCTTTCATCCTGTATTTTATTTTATCTTATTTAATTTTTTTGAAGATTTTATTTATTTATTTATTTGAGAGAGAGAGACAGCACAAGTGGGGGGTTTGTGCAGAGGGAGAGGGAGAAGCAGACTCCCATGAGCACGGAGCCCAATGTGGGGCTAGATCCCAGGACCCTGAAATCATGAACAGAGCACCAACGGCAGATGCTTAACTGACTGAGCCACCCAGGCACCCCATCCTCTATTTTAAATAATTACTCAAGAGCTTTTAATTGCATATAGTTCTTAGATATATTCTTCTAGAAAGACTATTTGCCCTTTCAATTTGCTTAGCAAATTACTTCCCATATAATACAAATGTAAACTTCATAAGTGTGTCTCTCTATATTATACCACATTCTAAATTAAAACTGTCTAGGTAAATGAGGATTTATTACAGTCTAATACATTTTCTTTTTATTTTTATGGTACTGCAGTGCTTCTAAGGTCTGCATAACCATTAATTACTTTTATGCTTATGATACTGCTATGAGCTAGGGAGAAGAGAAACATTATTTTCCCCTGGTTTAAATATAAACAAAGAAAGGGACAGGCAGTTTTGAGTAATTTGTTAAGATCAACCATGAGATAGAGACAAGTCCTGAACCAGTTTTCCAACCTGGGTTATTGTGCATTGCCCTATAAAGGTTACTTTCATGTTGTGCTCCTACTTCACCAAATAGATTTTAAAATATTCCAACTTAATCATGGGTTTTACTGATTTTTGCCTATATTTTCTTTTTTTTTTTTTTAAAGATTTTATTTATTTTTTAGAGAGCGAGCGAGAGAGAAACAGCATGAGAGGGGAGAGGGTCAGAGGGAGAAGCAGGCTCCCCGCTGAGCCGGGAGCCCGATGTGGGACTTGATCCCAGGACCCTGGGATCATGACCTGAGCCGAAGGCAGACACTTAACCGACTGAGCCACCCAGGTGTCCCTGATTTTTGCCTATATTTTCAAAAAGAAAATTAAGCCATGGCAGAAAACTGCTGAACTCATGTGATTTCTGGGTTATATGAGGATCATTTCCCCCCAGGTGGTACATTTTTATAAAACAGGCTCCCCTATATTTGGTCCAAAATTGAAGGATTTTGTTTTCCAGGTTTGCCTTTTACTTGAAATGAAAGCATGTGCAATCCAAGAAAACCTAAAACAGTGTGAGTGGTACATACTTAATTGAGGCTATTCCTACAGGCCTAATTGTCTGTTAACAGTATTTTAAAACCTGGAAAATCCTGTGCAATAATCTTAATTCCACTCCTGAGCATGTGTGTGTGTGTGTGTGTGTGTGTGTATGTATATATTCCCCCCCAAGAAATGGAAAGCAGCCCATTCATCACTTTATTGTTCAGATTATATGGAATCTCATTTACCTTGGCTGATCAGACTTTTAAGATAAGAGTTAATCCTTTAAAGTGGATGGTTCAATAGAGTGAGCCAATGGGGACAGCCAAGTAAATTTCAGCACTCTGGGAATGGAAAGGAAATTGCCAAGAAAATGTAATCTCCTGTAGATTTTCCTACCTGAAAGGCCAATCTAAGATTTGAAACCTACCCAGTTAATGGCAAGAAGCCCAGAAAAGTGAAGCACCTGACTCCCCTAAGCCAAGAATCTCTGGAATGGAAGAGACAGGTAAGCAATGAAAAAGAGCCTCATTCTAACAGCACAGATGGCCAATGCCATCCCTGCCAAATGGCTCACCAGGTCTGACAAAGGGGGCAGGTGATCCAACAGACTAAGGCTGAAATGACTGTTCTAAATAGTACTGGAAAGTATGACAGGGATGGGGGAGGCAGATAGAAGCAGAAATAGCCAATTTATGGAAAAATTATTGTCATCTCCACCTGGCAGCATGTCCTTTTGACATCTGCCTTCCTAGGTCTCCTGGATTTTCTCAGCCCTGGCAAGTGGAGATCAGGTGCTTGGGCAGATGATATACTTAGTTCCTGCTGGGATGGAGGCTGAGTTGCTGTGCTTTGTCAGTTTCACCCCCATGATTGATGGGGTGGTGGGAAAGTCACCATTCCATTGGCCCAAACACATTCTCTCCCTCCCATCAGAGAACCAATTCTGCAAACAAAAGTGGATGCCATTCAAGAGTTACAAAAGGTTGGGGAAAGAAGAGAAGTCACTGAAAATAAAGGGGAGAGTTTGCAACACAGGACCTTCCCATAAAAAGTGTCAGTAGATATTAGTTTTGTTTTCCTTTCAGTCAGACTCTATCTGAGTGAGGTTATATATTCACTAATTTCTTTTTTGTAATCACCCCTCTTTCATCCCAATGCTTTTCACATTTCTATATACAGAAAACATGTCAGTATAGATCTTTTTAAAGCAGAATCATGAAATACACCCTCTGCCCTATTTAGTCTAATCCACAAGAGAACTGGGAAGTTCCACGGAGTCTTGATCAGTTCAATTACCCAAGTTTATCTTATCAGACAAGTTAACAAAAGGCTTCCCTAAGAAAGGGCAAAAATTAATTAATTAATTAGCTAATTAATTGTTCTCCTGAAATGCTACTGTTGAGGAGTCTGGGCATAACATTTCTAGAAGCCCTTTAACCATAGGTGGACCATCCTTAGGAGTTTATATAGCCCTTGATCCAGGAGTTCATTACCTAGAGCTTTTCTCTAAGAGGGTAAGCAGAGATGTGCACAAGAATGTATCAGTTAGGATATTCATTGAAACATTAGATGCAACTTAACTTCCATTATGTTATTTATTACATTAGCTATGATATATGGCAAGATTCTAAAAAGATTCAACCACTGAAAGTAATAATATCAACAAATATTAAATTAATACCATTATCAGTATGTTCTAAGTTATCTTGTGATAAAAACAACAAATTCTCAGGGTTCCTGGGTGGTGCAGTCACCAGGTTTCAGCTTGGGTAGTGATCTCAGGGGCATGAGATCGAGCCCCATGTCATGCTCTATGCTTCAGCATGGAGTCTGCCTGGGATTCTCTCTCCCTTTCTCTCTGCCCCTCCCATTCGTGCTCTCTCTTTCTCTTTCAAATAAATAAATAAATAAATCTTTAAAAAAAATTCTCATACCCTAGTGGATTATAGAAATATAGGTTTGTACATAGTTTACACCACATGTCCTTGGTGGGCTTAATGGGAGTTTTGCTCCACTTTTCCTTACTGTGGGATAAACCTGAGGTAGGGTGAATAATGAGCCTCAGTCGTATCCAGATCCAGATCTGTGGAATCTGTGAATGTTACCTTAATTGGAAAGGGGTCTTCCCTAGATGTGGTTACATTAAGGATCTTGAGATGGGGAGATTATCCTTGGATTATTCAGGTGGGCCCTATATATAATTACAAATATCCTTATAGCAGGGAGGAAAGGGAGATTTGATTCCTGGCAGGGGAAAAGAAGGCCATATGACAGAAGCAGAGGGAAGCAGAGTCAAAGTGAGAAGGAGGAAGTCAAGAAATGCAGCCATAGATGGTGGAAAAGGCAAGGAAATGAGTTCTTCCTTAGGGTCTCCAGAAGGAGCACAGCCCCCTGCTGACATCTTGATTTTAGTCTTGTAATACTCATTTTCAATTTCTGGCCTGGAGAACTGTAAGAGAATAAATCTGTGTTGTTTAAAGCCATCAAGTTTGTGGTGATTTGTTGCAGTAGCAATGAAAACCTAATAGAGAGGTGAACAGAACAGGCTCTATCTTGATCCTTGCCAGTACCATGGCAGAAAGGAAAAGAGCTTTGGAGGGTTATCCTCTGGAAATTAAGTGTTCTTTCCCAGAAGTAACACAAGTTATTTCCACTAAAACTTCATTGGTCAAACTAAACTTATGGCCCCACCCAAACCTTAGGGCTCCAGGAACTCTACCATGTACCTGAAATTAGGAGAACTAGAAATATTTGGTTAGTAGTACTAATGACTATTCACCACATTGAAAATATGGGTAATATATGGGGTGCCTGGGTCGCTCAGTCAGTTAAGTATCTGCCTTTGGCTCAGGTCATGACCCCTGGGATCGAGCCCCACATCAGAGCCTCAGCAGAGCAGGGAGCCTACTTCTCCCTCTCCCCTGCTTGTGCTCTCTCTCTCTACTAAATAAATAAAATCTTTAAAAAAAATTAAAAAATGAAAATATGGGTAATAATAAGTAAAAATCAGGTTATAAATCATGTTCTAGAACAACTGTGCTACCAATATGGGAAAATAAATCAGGAATGTGTACCTACACTTAAATATAAAAAAGAGCCTGGAATGAATACTGTAATTTTTTTCTGGAAAGTGACAAAATAGGTGACTTTTCTTTCTTTCCTTTTAAAAAATTTTTAAAATTCTTATTTTATTTTTAAATTTTTTATTATTTTTATTTTTTATTTTTTACTTCTCCTTTTTAAGTGTCATCAATGAGTATGTATTTTCATAAGAAGCAAGAAAATACACTTTCCCAAGTAGATTAGCAAGTATGCACTAGTATAATACTGTATAAACCTATACCCTAATATTTATTTATTTACTTCTTATTTTTTTACGATTTTATTTATTTGAGAGATAGAGAGCACGAGATCAGGCTCCCTGCTTGGAGAGGAGTCTGAGAGGGAGAAGCAGACTCCTCTCCAAGCAGGGAGCCTGATCTGGGACTTGATCCCAGGACCCTGAGATCATGACCTGAGCCAAAGGCAGACACTTAACTGACTGAGCCACCCAGGCACCCCCTAAACCTAATATTTAAAATATAATATTCATTTGTGAAAAATGTATAGTCAGGAGTTGGAAAGTATCACAGTTTGAAGGGGTCTGAGAGGAAATTAAAGCCCAAAAGATGAAAAAAATTATTTAAGAATTTTGTAATACTAGACCCTGGGCAAAACTTTCAGCTTTTCTGATTTAAAAGGTAGTTTGTTTGGTTTTTTTGTTTGTTTGTTTTTGCTTTTCTTACCCCAATGCTAAATCCAATCTTTTGCTTATTTACTAAATTGATAATGTCACTTTTTTTTTTTTTTCATTTCTCTTCTTACCCCTACAACTTCAATGATGATTTTTGGAATAATAGAATCTTAAATATAGCTATTTAATTTGTTTTGCCCCTTTTCATAAGGGAGATGCCAGGTTCCAGTAACCTGTTTATGTCTTAGAAATAGCACACTGTCTTTTCACTAATGCATCCCAAGCACCAACCCACATGCCTAACTCAGATGTGTCTTTCAAATAATGACAATAATTTCAATCAAAAATAAAATGGTGGCTTGAGATATGGTGTCTATGGCATTAGAACTTGTAAGAAATGTTATATATATATGTCTTTATCCACAGTTCCTGGCTTACAGCTCCCCAAACCCTTGGAATTTCCTGAGCAATAGGAGCAATGAGATAATCTTTTGCTAGAATATTTGGTTTCTTGTCCTCAATTCCTGAAATCTCTTCAGAACTATCAAGGTAACATGGGTGTCTTGTTATTCTGAACAAGCTCTTTCTACCACAACTGGACTTATGTTAATGAAGGTAATTTTTGCAAAGCTCCTAAGAATGAGGGTTGGTTGCCAGGGGAACCAACCATGAATGGAGGGTTGGAACTTCTAGTCCCACCCTCTGATTCAGGGGATGGGAGAGGGGCTGGAGGTTCAGTCACTCACCAATGGCAAATTATTTAATTAGTCACACCTACATAAGAAAGCCTCCATAAAAACCCAAACGGAGGGGTTTCAGAGAGTTTCCACACTGGGGAGCCAGACACCTTCACAAACCCCATGCTAGGACCCAAGTTCCACAAGGACGGAAACCCCTTTGTTCAGGATCTCACCCTAGGTACCTCCATGTGTCTGTTGATTTGTGTTCTTTAATATCCTTTGTAATAAACTGGCCATCTGTGGTCCCTCTAGCAAATTAATTGAACCCAGCGAAGGGGTCAAGGGAACCTCCATTTTATAGCTGGTCAGTCAGAAGCACAAGTAACAACCTGAGCTTATGACTGGCCTCTGTAGTGGAGAGTGGCCTTCTGGGACTGAACCCTTTACCTGTGGAATATGATTCTGTCTTTAGGCAGGTAGTGTCAGTATTGAGCTGAATTCTCAGACACGCTGCTTGTTGCTGAGTGGAAACCTACACACACATACACACACACACACACACACACTGGAATTGGGTCCAGGAACCGAATTTAGTGTTCTTCTTGTGAATTCAGATGTATTAGTTTGCTAGGGCTGCCACAACAAAGTACCACAGACTGGATGGCTTAATCAAGAGAAACATTTTCTCATAATTCTGGAGGCTAGAAGTCCAAGATCAAGGTATTAGAAGGGTTGGTTTTTCCTAAGGCCCCTCTTCTTAATCTATCTTCTTTCTGTGTCTTCACATAGTCTTCCCTTTGTATCTGTGTCTTAATCTTTTTTTTAAAGATTTATTTATTTATTTGAGAGAGCAAATGCATGCGCTCACACACACACACACACACACACACACACACGAGTTGGGGGAGGGGCAGAGGGAGAGACCTCTTCAAGCACACTCCCCACTGAGCACAGAGCCCAAAGCAGGGAACCCATGAAATCACGACCTGAGCTGAAACCAAGAATTAGACACTCAACTGATGGAGCCACCCAGGTGCCCCTTAATCGTCTCTTCTTATAAGGACTCCAGTCATACTGGATTAGTGCCCGGTCTAATAGCCTCATTTTAATGTAATTATCTCTTTAAAGATCTTATCTCCAAATATAGTCACATTCTGAGATACTGAGGGTTAGGACTTTAACATATACATTTTTGGGGATACAACTGAGCTCATAACATCAGGTTTTTAGGGAACAGCTTACTGACATTAGGATCCTCTGTCTTTTGAAACTGATGGAAATGCTATATCTAAGAGAGAAATTGCTGTTCGGCAGAGTTAAGTATTATTTGGCCTAGCCTTTAAACTTATCCTTGGAGACCAAAATCTTCTTGGAAGAAGAGACATATGTGTGTATTTAAATTTACAAACATGTCCTGCAGGCCTCTTCTTTCTGTAAGAGATCTGCATACAAGCACATCGATATTCCTGGTGCCTCTACTTCAACACAATGTTTGTAGAAGGCAGAAGCTTCCAGGAGAATGGCAATTTACCTCATTCCCTGCTGTAACACACAGCAGGTGTTAATTACTTTGTTATTTCAATTGATCAAAATGCCCCTAATGCCACAATGACTCTGGGCACACTTAGCAATGCTATTCGCCCCCAACACACACCATTTATTTAAAAAGCCTGCTTCGAGTGTCTATTTGTTCAGCCAACATTCTATGTTCCAAATTGTTATTGCCTAAGTCTTACCAGAATATGAAATGAATTCCCAAAGTTGACCCTCAGACACGGATTTCAGACACTAATTGCAGTGAAAATATAAGGGGGAGCTAATGTTTATTTTATCACAGGACAAAAATCATATCCTTTGAGTCCCTAAAACTCACCCCCATACAAATTGGGGCCAATTTTACCCAGGCCATGGGAAAAGGGCTCCAATTTCCGAAGTAGCATGCGTGGGTGCATGGGCGCTCATGCGTGTGCACATGTGTGTTTGTGTATGTGTCTCCTGTTCAAATGCTTACAAAATACAGCTAAGTTGGGGCCTCTTGAGCTTTTTGTGATTTAAATGCATAAACATTGGTTCATGGAGCCAGCCACTCAGTGTAATGGGGGAGGCCATTGCCCCTGCTTCTTCTATCCACTAAACAAAATGTTTGTGGTTTTATATTTTATCCACTTTAATCTTAGGAAAGATCAAAAGAAACTATGAACATTCTATTCAAGTCCTTTGAATATAAAGCAATTAGATTTCAAGTAAAAAATGAAGAAGGTCATCCTAGAAGTAGTGAGTCTAGGTTTGCATTATCTTCCCTCTGACTCTGTGACACCTAGCAAGTCCTGATGCCACTCAGAACCTCGGCTGTCTCATCTGTCCAATGGCCATCAGATACCACCTGACATCAACATAATGCTTTATAGCTTAGGAAACACAATGAACATTTGATGCTTATAGCTAAGTCAGCACCAGAGACAGGAAAAGTTGATTAAGACGATCATTTACTATATGAAGATCCTGAGGCTCAGAAAAATGAATTGCTCATGGTTACAGAGCCAACAAGTATGGAAACAGTACTCATTTTCTAAAGGTAGAAGGGTAAAAAAACCACATGCACTTTTGGTATCTCCTCCTGCTGCCTAATCTGCCATTTTATTAAAAAATTAAGCCAACTTTTAGAAAGTTTGCAATAACCCAGCAAAAAATACTCAAGCCAAATACCATTTAGTCATACTAAAGAGATCCAAGGATAACATAAATAATTTATATCTCTAGACAATACAAATCCTATTTTGCTTCTACATAGTTTCATTTGAACAAACAAAATAATATGTGTGAAATCATCTGCAGTGTCTAGTTTATATTAGATAATATATGTTGGCTGAATTGAAAACTATTAAACCTATTTTTTTCTCATAGGTTTTTTTATTTTTATGGGTTTTTTGTTTTGTTCTTGTTGGTGTTTTCATACAGAACTGTTCTCCTTTTAGCATGCTCCACGAATCGTGCTTGAGGATACATCAGATCCCAGGAAGGGAAACAGTTTTTGGTGGAACCCATTTTCAGGACCAGGACAAGGAATAGCTTTTCCAGAGCTATGTCTGGAACATTCTCTATTTCCAAGAAACCTTACTGAAAACCTAGAGATAAATCTCAGGTTTCAGAATGAGTAGATACTATATGAGTGGTAGCCTGAAATGAATTATCTTACCAAATCTCATTGCTTTTGGCCTTAATATATTAGGTTCTATTACTCCATATACTGCTTTTATGGTTATTCCTAAGTAGCTTTATGTGCTTTCTTATAAGGAATTTTAAGACAGGATCCATGAATTCCTGTGTTTTTCTTTCTTTCCCACGAAAGCATGTGACAAGGGGGAGTGCAACCAGCGATATAAAGAAAGTGGGCTTTGTAGTTAGAAGACTTGAAGTACTTTAAGTACTGGACCCTCAAATTTTCAGGTATGTGACCACAGCAATTCATACAGCCATGAACCTCTGATTCTGCTTCAAAAATAAGGATGTTGACTAAAATAATTCACAGGATTTTGACTCATTTGTAATCCAATGAGTCAAAGTGGATGAAAGAGATCTATAATGGCACAAGAACTATACAAATGTAAGTTCCAATATGAAAAAACCTTAAATGTTTCATCTTTGAAACTGTGTATTTTGGGGGGAGGGTGCTCGAATATGTTATATTTCAAAGCATCCTTTGCAGTTTCATGAGTCTATTTAACTGAGTTATAACCAGTGGGATGGGCAGAAAGTGACACACATTACTTTCAGGTCTAACTCATAAGAAATTACCCATACAGATTCTCTCTCTCTCTCCATGTCAGTTGATTAGATGTTAATACCCAGAGTAGCCCTGGAAACTATGTACTGAAAAATTGTAGAGCATTCAACAGCTTGGGTGCCTGAATAACCTCATGGAACAGAGTCCCCATTCCATCCTGCTACCAACTGACTTTACATAAGCAGCAATTAAATCTCTATTGTGTTAATTCATTGATGATTTTTAGTTTATTTGGTCCAGCAGCTACCATAGCTCTAACCAATAAGGTATTATTACTAAATGTTAGCCAATATTATTTTATTCCAGTATTTGTGGTTATTTTTAGCTTTTCTGTGTTGGCAGCACACTTTCAAATACTAGAACTTTTAGTAGTACACTTGAAAGAATTAAATTCAGAATTTGTGAAACCCAAGGGATACACACAAGGAATCCGATTTGGGATTGGCAGCTCCAGCAGTGTTGGTTACTTCAAGGCATGGACCACAAACTCCAGCAGAGGTGATCAGCAAGGCTCTCCTAATTCATTCCATAACACACTGATCAAAAGATTATCTCTAGCATCCTCTCAGCTCTGCCATGCAGTTTTAGTTTGCAATTGCTTTCATATTTTCTTTGAGCCTCTATCTTTTATCTTTTATCATATATTTGTGCCTGTTTCTTTTATCTTGAACACTTAACTTATGGTTCCTAATTCATGTTTATCACTCTATAGTTCCTTGTACAGGATGTGAACAAACTAGGAGTTCAACAAAGGTTGGTCTGTTATCTTCTGATGTGAATATAACAAGCATTGCCACCCCTTGGCACCCAAGCCATGGTTTTCAAAAGCACATTCATGTACCTAACCCACCATAACTGTGAAACCAGAGGGGCAAGATTCCCATGTACAGATGGGGGAACATGAGCTCAGAGAGATCAATTATATTTTTATGTCTCCATGACTAATAAGAGGCAAGTCTGAAACTAGCTCTACTCTTTCCTAATTTTCAATCTAGTGTTCATTCTACTGAATCACACCTGGTAACTACATCATTCCAGTGCTGATAGAGATAGTCTTTATCCTGAAGGGGCCACAGTCATATCGGTTCCCTACCACAAAAATAGAAATGGTCAATAAAAGTGACAGCTAAGGCTTTTGCCCCTAAGGGCCTATTTTGAACATTTTTGGAATGAGTACTATTTCTTAATAAGCCAGATTTTCTGGAGTAAGTTGATAAAACAACTGCAATAGTTTGCCATAATGGGTTGGGCTATTGTGATTGCTTGTGTCACAACCTTCTATCCCAGATGTTTAAATGAGACTTCATATATGTATAGAAAGGCTATTGGAAGGGCACTTAGCTGGCTCAGTCAGTTAAGTGTCTGACTCTTGGTTTCAGCTCAGGTCATGATCTCATGGGTTGTGAGATCAAGCCCTGCATCAGGCTCCATGCTCAGTGTGGAGAAGGCTTGAGATTCTCTCCCTTCCCCTCTACCCCTCCTCATGTTCTCTTTCTCTCTCTTTCTCTAAAATAAATAAATAAATAAATCTTAGAAAGAAAAGCTATTGGAACCGGTTCCAAACTGAAAAGATAAAGATGGAGGGGGTGGTCCTCACTGAGATAACTTGGAGTACTAAAGAGATTACAGGAGCATCGATAAGACTTGGCAGAGAATGCTAACTAGCTAACCAAAACTTGTTGGCCCTAGACTATATCTCACAAGTCTGCGGTGTAGTTAGATGTGTTCACATGAATTAGTACCCTCAAATGTAAGCAAGAATGGTATGTGCCACTTCTAGCTTTGATCCATAAAAAACCACTGATTGTGGACCACCATGAATTTTTCTCATGGGAGTAGCCACAAGATGGAAGGAGCTTGGATCCATGTATAATCACATTTATGTCAACATGACTACTTCTATGTCTGGGATTTTTTGTTACTTAACCCTAGCCTATCCTAACTAATACCAGTGGTCAACAGAAGTATGTAAAGTAGAACTGAAGATAGGAAACAAACAAATAAGCAAATAGTGACATCCTTCTGAAAGGAAATACTTGGTCCTTGTAAAAGAGCAAGCCACAGAAAGAATAATTTTCAAAAGGAAATTGGTTGATAAAAATATAGCATCATTTTAGGAAATTCCTGTTATTCATTTATTTGAAGGATGAAATACTAATATTTATCATCCAGGCAAATGGCTGATTTTAAAGACAAAAGAAAAAAGAGATTGAAGTTTTATTTCCTTCCTAAATATCTCAACATTTGGTCTAAATAAGCTATCTATATTGAAGTATACAAGGTACTCTCCAAAAGTAATTATCATAACTTCTTCTTACTAATTTGGGAGATTAATAATGATTTATGACATTTCTAAAAGGAATAGAGTTGGTTACAGTTTGACTTAGATAACACTGAATATCAGATCTACCACAGCTACTTTGTTTTGTGAACACGCTAGCTAGCTAGCTACCCACCTGTTAGGGGCTCTGAAATCAGACTACTTGTGTTACCATCCAAGCTATGTCACTCATTAGCTGTATGACTTTGGGTAAGCTGTGTAACCTCTCTGTGTTTGTTTTTGTTTTGTTTTGTTTTTTTAATCTACTGTGAGATTAAAGGAGTTTGTGCATGTAATCACCATGCAAGTGCACGGCTCAGCTCTCCCACTGCAGGGAGCAGATTGACTGATGGCCCCAGGTGCTGACTTCCTGGATTTACCCCTGTGTTCAACAAAGGTACGAAGGCAAACCCAATTCCTACGAGATGAGGAAGACCTTTAATGGGGAAATTTGGCATAAGAACTCCTCTCAAAGTTCCTGGCTGAAACTTTCTTTGGACTGCCTTAGAGACTGAGACACTGCTCCCCAGTCTCCTGTATCACTGACTAAAGGTTCTTCCTGTTTTCTTTGGCTCCCTTCCCTTTATCCTTCACAGCTGTTTTCTCAATAAATCTTGTGCCTGTCTAATCCCATCTTGGAGGGTCTGCAGTAACACAAAGCATGTGAAGAGCTTAGCCAGAGTAAGTGCTTGATTCATATTATCTATTATTATTCATATTCTTTATGTTCTTAAAATAGGAGATTCCATAAGCACAATGGTAAAGTGGCAACCTTTGGGGGTAGGGAGGATTCAGAGTACACATTCAAGATTAGGAGAAAACACGTACAGCTCTAGTAAATCTCACATCATAGGGAATATTATGATATTGTCACTTAAAAACACTATGAAATATAAGCAACAACAACAACAATAAAAATACAAGGGCTGATTTATAATCCATGGTTGGGATTAAGTTTTTTTTTTATTTGCTTATATAAATTTAAAATCCTAATTTTAGTGATGTGGAGGAAAAAATATTGAAGGATTGAAGGAACAAGAAGTCTGGCTTATCACTTATTGAACATTTGAATTTTAAAAGATGTACACAAATCAGCTCTTTCCCATACTTTGGGTTCGGAGAAAAGAGACAAGATGAAAATGATGTAATGAAATAATATATTTCTTATGTAAACAACAAAAAAAACCCAGAGTATGTTTTTCCACTTGCAAATTCTTAATAGCAGGCAGTCACTCCTGTATTTACTGAATGCTGACCCCAGGCACAAGTCTAAAGCTATGTGTTTTGGGGGAAAAGTCAAAGAATGCAGGGTTATGGTCCCTGTCTTTGGGCTATTGAAGGCTCAAATGAATCTACATATGTGATATTTTATTAATGAATGGTAATAAGTTCAACCCATGTACAGAAGTGCTATAAAAACCTGGATAAGAATACTAGCTCAACAGCAAAAACAGTAACAGTGATTAGTACTATTTCTTGAATATTTACCATGTGTCTAGCATTTTATGGACGTTATCCCATTAAATCCTCTTTACATTACTGTGACGTCTTCTATGTTTTATGAGTCAGAAATCTGAGACATACACCAAATAGGAGACCCAGGATCTTAACTTGTGTTTAAAGGGGCCAGGGTCTTGATTCTTAACCAGTGAGGGTCCACAGTGGATGCAGCCTGTAATCCAATAAAAATGACTTTTCAGGAAAGACTATTTTAAGGGAGACAAATTTTGAACAGTTAGTATATGTTGTAGCTTTCACAGAAGGTGATAGAGAAGTGAGTATTCCACGAGTGGACTAGAGAAGCAAGAACAAAGACATACAATGGAAAGGGAGCAAACCATGTGTATAAGAGAGGAAAAGATGCTGGCCTATCAGTGTTAGAAGCTTTGCCTGGCGAAGGAGGGGAGGGATGAGGCAATAGAGGCAGAGGGAATTACACAGTTGATACACAACCTGAAATGCAGACAAGGCAGGTCTGACACCTGCTGTGGAAGGAACCCTATTCTGGCAGTGGTGGGTCCTGCTGTGGTTGGTTTCCTGGGCCTAGAGTCAGGGCATGAGGGTCTGGTTTAGGGGCAAAACTCTGGAAATGGAAAGCATGGCATGAAGCAGGGAAAAAAAAAATTACAGAGGAGGGGCGCCTGGGTGGCTCAGTTGGTTGAGCAACTGCCTTCGGCTCAGGTCATGATCCTGGAGTCCCGAGATAGAGTCCCGCATCAGGCTCCCTGCTCAGCAGGGAGTCTGCTTCTCCCTCTGACCCTCCCCCCTCTCATGTGCTCTCTCTCCTCTCATCCTCTCTCTCAAATAAATAAATAAAATCTTAAAAAAAAATTACAGAGGAAACAGTAGGCATAGCTGGGTGGGTGATATCATGCAAACATCACACGAGGAAAGAAGTCGGCACCTGTCTATGGCCACGCACTGGTTCCATGCCAAACAGGGACATTATAACACTGGGGGATTCAGGAAATGTGGCCTATGACCCAGGCAGTAACTACAGCCCCCCACAGCCCTGCTTTCACCGTATGTCAAAACTCTGGGTTAGTTCTCTACAGCGCTGCCTAGGAACAGGAGGCTAGGACCCCACCCAGGTGTGGCATTGCTGGCCTCGGTGAGGACAGCATGAAAGGGGTCTCTGTTCAAGTCAGAGCTGACCAGAATGCAACAATCAGGCATCCGCAAAGCCTGCCAGGGGAGTTTTGCAATTGCCCCTAACCCGATCTTCTCCCACACCAATAGCTAATCCCCCATAAAAAATGCTGGAGCAGCAGCTACTTTCTCCCGGGGCATCACTGTGTTTTTCTGAGGCTCAAGTGGGCCCAGCACTAGCAGCTAACAGTCGGCGGCGAAGGACACTGCTGCCACACCACAGGGCTGGCTAATCAGTGCTATTATGCTCTAGAAAGCTTCACTGATGTGCCTCTTAAAGTTTTACCACCGACACACCTACCATCTGACACCGTACAATTAGCCCTGCGTTCTTGGAGCCCATGGTAGCTGTAATATTACCATATCAGAGAAATCATTACTTGAGATTCAGAGCAGCCCGTGTACATGCAGAGTCCTATGCCCTTCTAGGGCAAAGGATTGAGGCTGTTATTCTTTATATTGTCGAAAAGTGTTAATTTTCCAGAGCATTTTCTCTTAAGAAAACCACTGTGCTATATTGTCATCTGATCCATTACGATTAACCCCACTGAGAAATGTTACTCCTTCTCTAGACTAGGAAGTAGGACCTTGCTGAGCATGTCCTCGCATGTATGACTGGAGAAGAATATCTGTTTGGGGAGCTCTGTGACATTTCAGTCCACCAGATAATCCATGATCTCTCTGTGGGTTTTACATACTCTGATGTCTCACCCCCAGTCCAGAGTACCCCACTCCCTGTCACACACACATACACACCCAGACCTGAAGTAGACACAGAGACATGCAGGACAGACACACAGACACACATGCACACAAACACTCATATACACAGGAGTCGGACTCAAATCTAATTTAAAAATAGGACAGACCAAGACAAGGTAAACGTCCAGAGAAAAACGATGCTTTAAGATTTCCCAAGCATGCAAAGCAGGCAAGGAAATGGGTGTAAGTACTTTGAATGGCATTCTGATATTTAAAAAAAAAAAAAAAAAAAAAAAAAAAAAACAGGCTCATGATCTACCACGTACAAATGTACTTTTGAACAATGACGACAGAGCATTAAAACTTGATTCTTAGAATATTCATATATATATAATTGTCAGGGGCATGGAAAACAGCCAGTGGCCAGGGGAGCAGGGACCAGGGCTTTTTTGAGCTGTAAACTAAACCACTGTGCTTCTTCTGGAGTGATGCTTTGTGGAGGAGGAGGAAATGTGTTCAGGGAGCCCTATTTACATACCACCTATTCCGAGATGCGATGCAAATTTGCTGGTGAGGGGCATTAGGGAGGCACGGGCAGGGGATTAAAGGCTTTAGGATAAAGTAAAATATTCCCTCGGGTGCTGGTTTTATAACCAGGGAATAAGAAAGTCTCCACCTTTCTCCAAATCTGTTTTTATCCATCTGTAGTCTCAGGAACTGAGACAGCTCTCCTGCTGCAACTTAAAAAAAGCTGAACCTTAGATACCAAAACATTTGATAGCTCTTCTTGCTACTGTTGTTTTGGAGGTAGTTGGGCTCCCTATTTTTCTTCTACTTCATCGCCTGTTCCGAAATCTGGGCCATTTCTTGGGAAGTGCCAAGAGAAAACAGTTTTTGCTGAATTTCCAGCCGGAACTTTGAGGAATTAAAATGTCCCAGTATGCCAGTACTTGTACTATTTCTAGTCATGTTTTGAATCAGATTTAAGTAAGAAAATGGAATTTCAAATTCTGGCAAAAAAAAAAAAAAAGAAAAAGAAAAGAAAAAAAGGCATCTTTACCTTGAAAATACTTTGAAGACTTGCCAAATACTTACCTCTTTGTTTGGGGTGGGAGGTGGTGGCTCACTGAATATTTCGTATTACAGAAATGTTGGAAATAGATGTGTCCCCTATTTGAGCGCTGCTTCGGAAGTCAGACCAGCAGCTTCCATTATGTATTAGAATATCTTTATAGCACAGAAAATGTCTTTTTCTATTATTATACCACAGATTCCCTCAATGTATAGGTAAACAGACTTGAAGAAAATAATTGAATGCAAAGACCTGAAATCAATGTCAGCACATCTTCTAATGAGCTATAACCACAGTGAGCTGCTTTCCCTATGAGACCACCTGCTCCAAGCAGACAGATGGTGGCCCGATGGGGGTCATGGCTCCCCTTGTAACGAAGGCTGGAGTCCCATACGTGCACAGTTTTGGCAGGAAGAAAGAGACCAAGACATTGACACTTCACAGAAGAGAGTAGTGACTTTGTTAAAGAAATGTCAGCACTCTCAGCTCCCTGACTCCCTCTATTTCCTATCATTTTACTGGGTTGGGCAGCCTCATCCTTCCTGAAGAGCCTTGCACTTAGAAGAATAGCTTCAGAAATTAGCATTCTCAGAGGCTCAGCAATCATGCAGATGGAATAAGCTGAATATGTTGAGTGACAAAAATAAAACTCAGGGCAGAGCTTCTATTTGGATTCACACTCTCTTAATCGCAGCCCTACAGCAGTGTGAGATTTTGGATGATTGAAGATAGCACTGAAAAGGGGCACAAAGAAGGGACACCAAGTAAGAGGTTGGATGTGGAAGAAAGTGGCACGTTGGATAGGAATTCTGTTTTTAGGACAGTGTATGTATGAGCTATGCTATGAGGAGATCCTTAAGGAGATATATTAAAGGAAGAAAATTTGTAATTTGAGTTGATTAAAAGTATGTTCTGTCTTCTAGTAAACAAATTAACAAAATTCACATTAAAATGTGACTACAGAAGGTGGTAAAGTAGATCACCTCTTTGTTCTATATAAAATATGGCTTTATTTTTATTTTTTAAAATGTGGCTTTATTTTTATATTAATGTTTGAGTTTTAAAGACTTCAAAATCCCTTTTCATTTGTTCTGGAAGCCATGTTTTCCATTGTTAGAAAAAATTTTGATTGCATTTATTATATAAACAAGAGATAGATAAATTCATTCATTCAATCATCTCTCCACCATGGAGCACTATCTTGCACGCCATTTAGAATTCATTATTGGTTCCCACCAACTAAATGCCTTGAGCATTCCCTAGTCATAGTGACAACCAAAAAAACAAAAAAGCCCAAAACAAAAACTACTCATTTCTCAACATTCTAAAGGAGGAAGAATAACCACCACCACCATTCCCCCCATCCCAAGTTGAGAGGTCTTAAAAAGAGGCTACAGACATAAAACAAAAAATATGGTTCCTCACTCCAAAAAATGAACAGTCTGAGGGAAAAGAAATATGCCAAGTGTAATCATTTATTGATGTAACGCCACTCATTCCTGTCATTTAGAGTGTGATAATCAGCTTAGAGCACAGCTCTTCTCTTTCCTGAGCTCAGCCTGGAGCTGTGCTCCTAGAACCTTGGTGTGACAAGGAGGGTATGCGGCAGACAGCTGGGTGGCAGAGGCCCCCTTATGAAACTGACTATGCTAGTCTGGCTGATTCCATCTGGTGCTGGTGGCCTCTGCTGTAGGAACTGTCTCCAGATAGGTGGTATGTGTCTGATTTGGGGGACCAGCTGTTCACCCTCACTGTGTATCTCCATTGCTGAGGAACTCCTCCTCAGAGAAACAGCATTAACTCCCTTTGGCCCTGCAGCAGCTCATATTCCTGGTCTGTTGTCCAGGTTAGGTTCACCATCTTTGACAGAGCAGTCATCTGAGCATCCCTATAGCTCATGCTCATCTGTACCTCTGGGCTCCCCCATATGGAGCCATATGAACAGATGAGGCCCTCTTGTTCACTCTTGGAGAACCAGAGAGTACTGGAATGGGGTGAGGAGTATCCTCATAGCCTTCCCAGATCCAAAATATGACAGTTCCTTCAAGCACCGTGTCATGGGATGCTAAAGTAGATCTTCATTCAGAAGTCTGTGGATCAGAAAAGGGATGACACTGTATGTACAAGTATACTCCCCACCTTCAGGACACATATGTCAAGCACTGAAGAGGCACAAAAGGGTCTGAATGAGACAACTGGACACACTCCTGGACTCCTTGAACTCTTTCCAATGAATCCCTGCTTGGGAAGCAGTACCAAGGGGAGTTTGAAGGTTCTACAGCTCGGCAAAATTCATCCAGGGGAAAAGCTCTCAATGTCTCTATATTGACATGTAATAATCAGAAAAACTCCACTGATGATGATCCTAACATTCACTGTTTGCCTAACAGGATGTCCAGAGGCCAGTGGACTCAAAATATCATCAAGCAACTAGATATCTTTTATCATTATTTCTCTTATACATTTTACTTTTGTACTTATGATGATTACCCAAGACTCAGGATTAGGCATTGTTTTCGTACACAATAGCATCCTTTTGAAACAGTCTGCAAGAGAAGGGGACCAAAGGACCTTCTTGTGCAGTGTTCACTTTTGTCAGGAAGCCCCTGAGTCCCATCAAGGACTTACAGTCACATGACTAAGTCACATAACCACATCTAGACTCATCACTGGCAAAGGGGAAGGAAATGACCAACTGGCCCAGAACCATCATGATTCATTCTCAGGGGATGAGTACATTACCAAAAAAAAAAAAAAAAAACTTAAGTAAAACCAGGATAGGATGGTTTTAGATAGCAAAAAGGGGGAGTGTGTTGGGGAAGCACCAGAAGAGAAGTCAGCCACATTTTCTTCTTTTAGATATACCTGAACATCATAAAGGATCCTCTTGGACTTCCCTTAACTTGGCTTTAGGGAGAGAAAAGGGAATATCTAGGAGGAAAAAGAAAAACATTTTTGTATGCTCTAATAATTCTAATTATTTCCCCCCTCTTTGCAGGGTTCTTCTTCTGTTGGCTGGGAAGTTGGGTAGTTTGGTTATGGAGCTGTCCTCACAACTTGTAGCAACAACTGTGGGAAAATGCCTGATCCTGAATGAGAACCAATCCTTGGAGGTCCTCTGAATTTAAAATGCAGGGCATCCTGGTCCTTTTTAGTGTCTTAGCAGAAATTTTCTACACAGTGGGAAATTCTGTCAGAATATCCTATTAGACTTGAAAATGCTATGAAAATGTTAATTGCTTTGTGGAAACATGATGTTGAGTGTAGCACAAACAAATGCTATGCACAAGTGCTGAGACAGAACGCTACAAATTGGGGGTAAGTAGTACAAGGACTAAACTTCATTTCCCTATAAAACAACCTAAAACTTCTTGGAGGAGAGGATGATTGCAGGGCTAAGGTAGCAAATACACAAGATGAGCCTGGAGTGTTTTGTCAGGCCAGAAAATCCAAAGAAACTTCACCTGCCAAAAACAGCTCCAAATGGCCAAAGATGGAACAATTCAAACAGTAAGACAAATGACACAGTATTAGATTATAACCCAAGGTATGAAACAAATATATGTGAAGACTAGTATTTGTAGATATTTCCCCCTCTAGGAGATAGAGTTTTTTAAAAAACTCCCAACCCTTTTGAGTATGGGCAGTTTCATTTCCAAATAGAGTATGGAAAGGAAAAACAAAATAGTAACTTCCCAGGAAGAAAGCTTTCTAACACTACCTTGACCAAGTCACCAAGGTTAACGGAGTCATTTTGATATCACGTACTCCTATGATGTATGACGTGATGAGAGAGAGACTTCATCTCTGTAATGCTTTCCCCCAAACCTATCACCCCAGTGTAATCATGAGGGAACCATCAGCTAAACCCAAACTAAGGGGCATTCTACAAAATACCTGACTAGCACTCAAAAACTATCAAGGTCAGGACAAATTAGAAAGACTGAGAAACTGTCATAGGCCAGAAATGACTAGGGAAACAGGATGATGCAGTGTAGTGTAGTATCCTGGGGGTGAATCTGGGAATTATTTTCACCTAATAAATGACATTAGGTGAAAACTAGCACAATCTGAATAAAATAAGGAGTTTGGTTAAGAGTCATGTACCAACGTTGGCTTCCTCGTTCTGTTAACTATACCATGGTAACATAAGATGTTTACCTTCGGGCAAATTGGGTGAGGGGGTCTATGAGAACTGGTACTATCATGGCAACTTTTATGTAAGTCTAAACTTACTCCAAAATAAAAATTTCTTTAAAAGAAATCAAGAAGAGATTGGAACAAAGTTTGGCTCAACAGCAGACTAATGGCTTTGTCAAAAAATATTTTATATGTCATCTATGAGATACTGAAAGAATTTTCATTGGAGGAGAAACACGGTCAGGTTTTTAGTCTAGAAAGATTAAACTGGAAGCATTGTGGAGTAGAGACAGGGGACGGGGCAAAAGGCAGGAAGTTGGGATGAGCTTAAATACAGAATGCTGTGCTAGAGTCTGGTGCATGCCCATGTATGTGAATGTGTGTACACCTGCATGGCAGGCAGCCTCAGAACAAAGACATTTCTTGTCAAATGCTGAAAAGGGAAGTATATACATTTTATAATAAAAATGAGACATAGATCATTGTTTCTATTTTGTTGCATTAGCTCCAATAGGCTCCTTTCAGTTGTTTTAATGCTATTTAAGGAAACAGACAAAAGAAAAGCATTTGAAAATAATACTACAGATTTTGGATGAAAAAAAAAAACCCCTAAATTCTGGTACTTGATCAGCTCTTAGCTATGTAATCTTGGTCTAATCACTTCAATAGGACTATTTTAAATAGTTTCTCCATTTCTAAAACAAGAAGATTGAAATAGAATGCCGTTGATTTCCAAGATACCTATCAGGGATGTTGCAATGAAATTACTACATTTGGAAAATTATTGGATTAGAAGATGATTAATCTAAAGGGAGAATTAATACTTGTTGAGTGCTTACTAGTCTAAAAATATTTTTTATCATTAATGATTTTTTTTTAATCCTGTGAAGGTAACATTGGCCTAAACCACATAAACTGAATTGATTAACAAGAATTCATTTCAAACTTTGCCGTTTTATAAAACTTCTATGAATTTCAACATGAAGATCCATGATTTCAGCATTTTCAAGCCACGAAACTTGTTTTGTAGCTAGGGAAGTGTTTGCAGTTTTAAAATTGTTCATAAAAATAATTTTTATGCTTTAAGACTTCTGAAAAAGAAATCAACCATGAACATGTTAGACAGCCTGTTCCACAATGGATGTTCGCTGATCAAAAACAGCCAAAATGTTGAAATTTTATAAGCCTGCATTACAATTTTTTTGTGAACTATTACTAACAGAAGTAGGACATTTATTCCAGTAAGGCAAAAGTGAAGAATTTAGCACATTTAAGAAAATTTCCAAGCTGACAAATTTGATATGATTTCACCGGGACAGGACACCAAGTAAATAAGATTTATGCATCATTTAGTTACACGTGTTTATTTTTTTCCTGAGGAAGGCTGAAGAAAACGTGTTAATCATGGCATTTACACTTCTATGACACATCTATTTCCTATTGCTTCCAGTTCCTAAATTATTTCAGATTAGAGTTTCTTTGACATTAAAAAATCACCTGTCTTGGAATTAAAAAATAGACTGAGTTGCAGAAACAGTTTGCCTTTTAAAATATATAGTGTGGCACTGATGAAGCTCTTGGCAATTTCTATCATATGTACACAATAGAATTCTTCCTCACAATGTGTAACACTTAAAATCACATCAGAAATCTTACTATGGATCCTTTAAAATAAAAACTCATTATTGGCAGAGGACAGATAAATATACGTGACTGCAACTGAGTTTAATTATATTCTAGGGTCATAAAGGAGGCCTTCAAAAGCAACAGAAAGAAAATCTTTGCAAGACGCAGAGTGTGGCTCTGTAAATAATTTCCACTCTCTGAA